>NW_004955453.1:4418685-4481050 GCF_000276665.1 Chinchilla lanigera | reverse complement strand
AATTAAAAAAATAAAAAAAATAAAAAAAATAAAAAAAAAAAAAGAAGAAGAAAACAAAGAATAAGAAAAAAGTATTTACCAAGGTGAGAATAAGAGTTTATTTGGGTAGGAGACGACACTGCTGAGAGCAACACCAAGCAAGTTTCCAAGACAGAAATCGCTATTTCAGTGACAGATAGAGGTTTTCACAAGGGTTGGAAGGAAAGGGCTCCGGGCAACAGATGTAACCATCTCAAGAACATCTTTCCTGGATCATCTTGCAGGTCTTCCCTGAGCGCCTGCACTGCGTCTGAAGTTAAGGCGTTCAGAATCGGAATTTGATGAGGTCATTTCCTCCAAGAGATCGTTTAGCTTCAGGTAAGGGCATCTCTATCCATCAGCTTTGGGAAGTGGCTCGGGCTCACTGGGAGCAATGAACCGTCTTGTGTGCATCAGAGACCTATGGAAGGGTGGCTTTGGTTAGCGTTACTATGATGGCTTAGAACAAGTGTGTGGGGCAGGGTAACTTCCGTGGCTGGCCTGGACTCCTGAGGGTTTTCCCCCTTTTGTTACTGTCATGGTTTGGGGGATATTTTTGCAAGGGGAACATAATAATACAGGACACATATCTTACAAGATTATTCATAATAGTCACCCAAAGAATGATAAACAAAAGAGTGCAAGAAATCTGACCACACAATAAGACCAAGGAAACTAGCCAAGGGCCTGGATCCCATGGAAAGGTCCTGCATGAGTCCAGCTGAAGACCTAGAGCTCATAACAATGCCTCCCACGAATTCAACTAGAGGGCCAGAGCCCATAACAATATCTCATGCAGGCCTGTTTCATGGATCTGCTGGGAAGGCCCAAAGGTCAGTTGTGGAATCTAGGAAGTCTGTGCCAGCAGATGAAGGATCTGTGCTAGCATGCTGAGGGATCTGCACTGGAGCCAGGAAGTGATACTCAGAAGAACCAGAGCTCCCCTGAAAAGGACCACAGCCATTCTCAGCAACAGTGAGAAGCCGGGCATGGTGGCACATGCCTGTAATCCCAGCAAGTGGGAGGCTGAGGCAGGAGGATTATTGAGAGTTCAAGACCAGCCTGGGCTACAAAGTGAGCTCAAGCCCAGCCTGAACTGCATAGCAAGACCCTGTCTCAAAAAAATAAAACAAAGCAAGCAAACAAAAAAAACCCCAACAAGGAGGTCCCAAGCTCCTCCAGTGGTGAAGACAGCTCAGTCTTCAGGAAAGCCAGTGCAGCAAGTTTCTTCAGGAGACTGAGCTGTGCACCTTCTTCCCCTCCGGAGCCAGGAAGTGATGCTCAGAGTGAGGACCAGAGCTCCCCAAAGTGAACCAAAGCTATTCTCAGTACCAACAAGGTCCCAAGCTCCTTGGAGGATGAAAACAGCCAAGTTCATTAGGAAAGTCAACATGATGAGCTCCTCCAACAGAACCAACAGCTCCTTAAAGCTTCTACCAGCTCCCAACAACCTCACTTCCTCTTCTCCAGCTCTGCCTCTAATGCTGCTGGCAATAATCTTTAGGTGGGCCTCGCACACCCAGCACCATGCTTACTCAGGTCAGCTGGGGGCTATAAGTTGACCACCAGTTGTCAGTCAACTACAGCTACCAACAGGCAATCACCACAGATTACCTGGGTGGGACCAGTGCACTCACAAGAGTTGTTTTTTGGTTTTTGGTGAGTCAGGGCCTCATTCTGTGTTCTAGGCTGATCTTAAATTTACCACGTAGCCCAGATTGGCTTTGGTTTTTTTTGTACCAGGAATCAAACTCAGGACCTTGCAATTGCCAGGCAGTCGCTTGTACCACTGAGCTATATCCCTGGCCCTGCCCCTAGCCCAGATTGGCTTTGAACTCCTGGCGATCTTCCTGCCTCAGCCTCCCAAGGCTGGGGTTACAGGTAGGCACCACCACACCCGGCTCACAAGAATTCTTGAAGGCAGAGAGAAAGGCAGAAGAGAGCAACAGTGGTAGGCTGCAGAGAACTCAAATCCTGTTACTGGAAGGAGAGGCCACCAGCTGAGGACAGCAGGGAAGGCCGCAGGAAGAGAAAGGGAGCAGGTTGTCCACTAGAGCCTGCAGAAGGACTGCAGTCCTGCCCGCGCCCTGTATAGCCCAGGGAGGCTTGTGTGCCATAATAAATCTGTGTTATTCGAAGCTGCTGGGAATGCAATTTGTGACAGCAGCAATGGAAAGTAAGACAGCTTTTCAGGGGAAACAGATCTCTAGGAGTCTGCACACCTGCGGTCCTGGTATGTGGCCTCAGATGGGTGTAAGGGAAGCTGTGGAGGCTGGAAGCCCTGGGGGTGCAGATGGACAGTGCACACAACCAGGGGGTGAGGGTGGCCCTGGGGCTCCTGGAACCCTCTTCCCTGGGGATTCCCAAGGCAGGTCCTCAGCTGAGCAAGCTCTGCGGTCTGCTCTGTGGGCCTTGGCAAGCGGGTCACGTTAGCTGAGCTCATTTTGAGAACCACAGCTTCCAAGGCTGTGGCCGTTGCCTTCTGATTGATAAGACCTTGTCTCGCTCAAGCCAAGATAGTCAGGAAGCCAAGTCATAACCAGAAAGCTTCTGAGAAAGTTCCGTGACTCGGGGGTTTCACAGCCTCTGCTCCCCCACCGCGCCCCCAGGCCAAACAGTGCCGCCGGCATCAGGCGGGCTGCGGGCATCCTTGGGCCTGGTCCCCTCGAACCCCAGCCCCAGCAGGGTGTAGAAGGCACGACACATGCTCCGTCTGTGACAGCTTCTACAACGACAACGAAGCCCTGCAAGCCCGGAGCCGCTCTGTCATCTGAGAGGGTGTCAGAGCTCGGTGCTTCAGCTACTGTCCAGTTTCCTTGTCTCATGCAACCGGCAGATACCTCCCCATAGGTGCTGCGTGCCAATCGCACCCCTCAACTTAGACAAATTCTGAACCAAACATCCTGGGAGAAAAGGCTTAGCTTCGACCAGTCTGGGCCCCAGGCGGCTCTGGGCTCCTTGTGGGAGGTTCTGGGCTTTGTTACCATCCCAGCGGGGTGCAGTCATACTCCTGTCTTAGCAATGGAGGCCTCAAGAATGTTGCACTCCAAACTCTCACACCCACGAAGCAACTTCTGTGTCAGTCTGGAAGCTTCTTCGGTTCCCGTTATGCTGTGCTCTCAGAATCTGTAAATTTCATATGCTCTGCAGCTTCTAGGTTCTTTCTGTCACACATGGAACTTTCTCAGCGGAAACTAACCATGAGGTCCCCCCTCATCTGTCGCCATGAAGTAGCCATACGACTTCCGGCAAATTACTGAGCGACTCTGACCCGATTCTTCCATGCTAGGAGTGTGTGCTGAGCAACAATTATGTGCTAAGCGGACGGAGGGAAGCTGCTAGACAAGCAGAAAGCAGACCAAACAAAGCCCTGCCCCAAGGGCTTGCATCCTAGTGGGAGGAGACAGATAACAAATCGCTAAGGCAGATGGAAAGCCAGCGGGTGACAGATGTTAAACACAGAACTAAACCAGGGAAAGAGGATCGAGAGTGACAGAGGCAGAATTGAAATCTGGATGCACAGCCAGGAAGGCCAGGCCGCAGAGGGGAGCACACGACATGAAGTGACTGCCCTGCAGATGAGACGACAGTAACAGTACGCCCACCTCATTGAGCTGTGTGAGGACTTTTTGTTTGTTCTGTTTTGTTTTTTGAGACAGGGTCTCCCTACCCAGTTCAGAATAGCCTTGAACTCCTGGCAATCCTCCTGCCTCAGCCTCCAGAGTGCTAGGATTGCAGGCACGCACCACACACCCAGCTGGAAGTCCTCCTTAACATGATCTTTAGGCGGTTGAGTGTGGTAAAACGTTTGAAATTAGCAGATGAAAAGAAACGTGTCATCTCCTGAGGCAACTGCGATGAGGGACGGATTCATCTTCTGAATTCCTCCCACGGTTTCCATCCCTTTTACTATGTGACAGTAATTTCCTCTGTCACCAAGAGCTGGCATCCTACTTCATACTTCCTTTCTTAAAATAATATCTCCCTCTGCTTCAAGTGGCAACTAAAAGAATAATTCACGCCGCCTTACTGGGATTATGTAAGAGAATACCAGAGAAACCCTATGCTGTGAGTTCTGTAATGATTTTGTGTGGTTTCCTCAGGGGTCGCCCAGTGGAAAGGTTTTGACTTCCTGCTTTCCATGTTTCCTTAACGTGACAACAGGTCTGAGTTCTTGTTATGGGCAGGTGTAAGGATGAAGCACACGTTCTTAAGAAAGAAAGAGGCTTTCATTCAAGTGTCTTGCTTTCCTATAAATTGTCACATTGGCACAATCTAGACAAAGGAAAGATCTTTCTGATGTATATTCTCTCTAGCTTATTCAAGGCTGTTCTGGTGCCTAAAACCAGCAGCACATTCGTAGTGTTAACACTCAGGAAGCCATTAAACATCAGCTTGGTGGAATTTTCTCAGAACTATGAAGGAAGCCAGGCATGGGGGCACCAGCCTGTAATCCCAGCACTTGGGAGGCTGAGGCAGGAGGATCATTGCAAATTCAAGACCCGCCTGGGCTACAAAGTGAGCTCAAGGCCAACCTGAATTGCGTAGTGAGATCCTGTCTCAAAAAGACAAAAAAAAAAAAAAAAGAACTGTGAAGCAAAGCCAAATATAATTTAAGTGTAGGGAACAATTCCACTTACCCATGGCAGACCAGGAAAATATAGCCAGAAAACACCATGCTAGCCTTGATCTTTACAGTAGAAGTTTCCTAACTCTCCCAGGGGCCAGAAGGGAGGCCCATCAGCCAGGCTAGTGGGAACTGTTGTTCTAGCATTCATCTGAAATCAGGATTTTTCTCCCAATTTTTATTTTTCTAAATGTCAAGCTGGCAGAAAAGTTGAAAAACAGGGGCTGGGGATTTAGCTCAGCGGCAAAGCGCCTGCCTGGCAAGCGCAAGGTTGTGAGTTCAGTTCCCGGTACCGGAGGAAAAAAAAGAAAAAAAAAGTTGAAAAACAATTAAATAAACAGTCACTTGCCATTCACCATTATGTGTATGTCTTTTTTTGCTAAACCATTTGGAGTAAGTTGTACCAAAAGGTCACTGAACACCTAAATAATTTACCCACATTTCTTTTACACAAGACATTCTCTTTCATAACCACAATACTATCACTACAGCAAAGGAGTGCTGAGCTGTACTCCCGTTCCTCCATCCACCTCCCTTTCTTTATAGACAAGTTCTTGCCAAGTTGCCCAGTCCTACTTCAAAGATGCGATCCTTCTGCCTCTGCTGCATGAATAGCTGGGATTACAAACGGCCAAAAAATCTAACATGGATACAATAATCTCACCGAAGAGATGCTTCTTTTCTTTTTTGTCTTTTTGAGACAGGGTCTCGCTGTGCAGTTCAGGCTGGCCTTGAGCTCATTTTGTAGCCCAGGCTGGTCTCAGACTTGCAATGATCCTCCTGCCTCAGCCTCCTGAGTTCTGCAGTTACAGGCATGTACTGCCACACCCGGGTTTCTTTCTTTTTCTTTTCTTTTCTTTTTTTTTTTTTTTTTTTTTTTTTTTTTTTTTTTTTTTTTTTGATGCTTCTTATTCACATCCCCCCATCTCCCAAATATCTTTTACAACCTTTAAAAAAAATTACCCTGTATTAAATCAAGGTTGGGGTGCTGAGGACATAGCTCAGTGGCACAGCACCTGCCTAAGAAGCACAAGGTCATGAGTTTGATTCTGGGCACCAAAAAAAAAGAAAGAAAAGAAAAAGAAAATGGGAAATCAAGGTTGGCACATTATATTTGACTAGTTAATACGTTTTCATCTGGTGCTGTCTTCCCACTTTTTTGTCTTTCATAATATTAACATATTTGAAGTCTTATGGACTATTCCCCAATTGATATTTACTGAATTAGCTTCCTCATGAGGCAATTCAGATTAGCCATTTCTGGCAAAATAATACATAGATTTTATGTCCCCCCAGTAGATGACACCAAGAGGCACATAATGTTTCATTGCCCCATTATTTATGAATCTAATTCTGATGGTTAGGGTGACGTCCAACAAATCTCCCCCCATTTGTTTATATAAAATCCGTGATGTCTGATCCCGTGCATAGGTCCCATCCCCAGAAGCCTTTTCCATGACGCTGTTCACACCCTGTAATTTTGCATCTTTACAAATCGTTGGTTATCAAATTCATCCTTCCTTTTTATTCATCAGCTGGCATTCTTCCGTGAAGACAAGCTGAAATCTGGGTTTTTAACTGTTATAAATTACATTTTTTTTTGGTCTTTATGAGACAAGGTCTTGTTATGCATGCAGTTCAGGCTGGCCTTCGGCTCGCTTTATAGCCCAGGCTGGCCTCAAACTCCCAATGATCCTCCTGCCTCAGCCTCCTGAGTGCTGGGATTACAGGTGTGCACCGTATAAATTACATTTAAAACAGAAAAAAAATCTTCCACTGGAAATAGGACAGTAAGCACAATGTACTACGTATGAAAGGACAAGAGTTTCCAGAAGTGGAATCGCCGTATTTGTGGTCCGTACTCCTCTTCCTCCACCTCACGCTTTCCCTCCATCTGCTCCCAAGTCTGACTTAAAGAGCTTTGTGCTGTTACGATCAGTCAGTCACTCACACCCGGGGAGGTCGGTGCCATCGGTTCCATTTCCCAGATGCGGAAAATGAAGCCCAGAAAGGCGGCTGGCCCAAGGCCTCCCAGAGACAGACCTGGGGTTCGGACCAAGACCCATTTGACTTCACAGGTCACATTGCTGCCCAGCCATGTTCCTGAACTAATGCATTCGTTCACAGACACAGCAGCCACGGCACCCCTTGGTGTTCACTGATTGTTAAAGGTTTCTTTGTCCTTCCCTCTGAGCGTTAGCAACGCATAATTAAAAGGCCAGGGAAAGTCTAACAAAATATGAGGTTGTGGGTCGTTGTTATCTTTTCTTTATACTTATTTAAGTGCCTGCTTTGGCAGCACATACACCAAAATATACTTATCTGTAGTTCCCAGGGGGGGCCTGCCTGTCTCTGTGAGAGCCACCGTCAAAGGGCAGACCCCTGGGCACACCCGGGTCTCAGACACCAGCGAGTGACAAATTGACAGTGTATAGTACTTGGCTCGGTCTGCACTAAACCAGCCCATGTCCCACTTTTGCAGACCCACAACCAAAAGCTGGTTTTCTGCAGAACTCCAGATGGTTACCAAGGTCAGAAAAGCCTGAACCCTGGACTTCATATGGTTTTACAAAGTAAGAACAAAGTAAGAACTGGAAAAAGCTGTGGGGGTAGGTGAGGCGAGAAAAGCTCTTCGGCAGAAGAAGAAGAGCGACCATAAGGTTGGAAGGTCAGACACTGGAAAGGTTACTGAGAATCTAAGAAACTTCTAGAAGGAAAGTCAGAATTACAGACCAGTCCACCGTTACTCTGAAGGATTTATAAAATTCTTGGCCTTTGGAGCATTCCTGTGTCTCTTATTTTTGTTACTCTGTCTGTTCCCTTGTAGCCGTCAGCAAGAAAAACAAATGCCTTTGAAAAAGGAAAAATAGGAATTCAAAGGGAGGTTAAATCCCATCACAAAACCACATGTAATTCTAAATGACAAAAAGCCACCATAAGACAGTAAAGAGCCTGTAAGTCATTATTTCCATCATCCAAACAGAAAAGGAAAAAGGAACAAACTAAAAACTAATTAACTTTTCTTAGATCCTTTAGAGAATCAAGGTCACAGAGCACACTGCTCACCTTGAAATCAGGAGACATGGGAAAGGCAGAAAACTGTGGCTTACCGGGACAGACGCTGCCCTGGAGCACCGGGACAGTCAGGGCACTTTATTGGCCGGTGAGGAGTTGCTGGAAGCTGGCACCAGGAGGTACAGACTCCACACACTTTCCTGGCACTTTCCCCCGAGCTCTACCAGGTCTCCTCTGAAGATGGGAGAAAAATCCCCAGGCTTCAAACAAGGGAGTGAGAAAGTAACCGTTTCACAATAATACGGCCCGAGAAAAGTAACCATTTTCAAAGTCCAGAACATTCTGCTCTCCTTCACCAAGGCCTGCCATGAAGAGGAGCTGCTTTATCACGGCCCTATTTTCCCCAGCAGAGGGCAAGGTGATAGGTCCAGCCCTTCTTAGATTATCAGACTCCTGTTAGGGCAGGAAAAAAAAGGGGGTGCAAAACTGTTTCTAAAAGCCAAAGTCCAAGCCAAAGTCCCATAAATCTCACTGGGCCCAAAGACTCGGGCCCAGTGAGATTTATCATAATGCCTCACACACCCCAACACCTTATGGTATTAGTTTCCTGGGGGGCTGCCTTTACAAACACCCAGACTGGGGGGCTTCAACAATAGAAATGTATTCTCCCACAGTTCTGAAGCTCAAAATCCAAAATCAAGATTCAGGACCACAGTTTCTCTTAGTATCTCTGTCTCTCTCTCTGTCTCTGTCTCTCTCTCTCTCTCTGACAGTTCTAGGGGAGGATCTTTGTTGCCCTCCTCCCATTTCTGGTGGTTGATGGCAGTACACTCATGCCTAGGCTTGCGGTTGCATTGCTCCAGCTTCTGCCTCCATCATCACACGGCCTCTCCTCTGTAAAAGCAAACAAAATTTTCCCTCCACCCTCTTAGGGCTTCCAGCTAAGCCTAAAAATTAAACTTGCCTAGATAATTTAGCAGGAGAAAAACATATAAATGTTATGGGACATAGGAGCCTTCATAAGAAAATTGTCTAGATCCATTTTGATTTGCTATAATAGAATATCACATACTGGCTAAAATACCACAGAATTAAAGTCTGTTTCTCACAGTTCTGGAGGCCAGGAAGTCCAATATCAAAGTGCTGACTTGGAAGAGATGTGCAGTCTCTGCTTCCAAGATGGTGCCCCGAATACCACGTCTTCACATGACAGACAAGCAAAAGAAGATGAAGTCACTCACCAGATTCCATCTTCACAGCAGCACTAATACATTCATGAGAGTGCATCACCCATCAGACCCTACCTCCTAACACTTCTGTCTTGGGTAGTAAGCTTTCGACACATGAATCCTGGGGGAGATTTCAAACCATAGCAGAAATGATGACCCAAAGAAGCAGCTAGAATTAAGCATGTACCCAGCTGGGCAAAGATAACAAGGTGTAAAGATGTGTTTAGGCAAAGGAGCAGGAGCTAGGATAGTTAAATGGATAGAAAAGTTACTGGGAAGACAAATTAGTTTACCAACTTGTTTGTAAAGATTTGCTTCCGCTTCAATTTTTTGTCCTTGATGATAAGAATGTTACTTTCCTCCTAGAGGGAGGACGCCGTTGTTAACATGGGGAAGATAGCTTTTATCTCCTGCTTTCAGGAAGGAAGAGGGGAATGCTGCAGTGTTCTGCCTGCTGTTTTTGTAAGTGCATCAAACTCGAGAAACCCTCATGCCAATGTGGCATATTTGGAGGTAGCACTGCTGAATTCCTTCACCTCTGTGCCCTTGTCTCTGTATACCGTGTCTTCTTATAGAGATTTAAGTCATTATATTTAGGACTTTCCCTAACCCAGTATGACTTCCTCCTAACTAATTACATGTGCAAAGACCCTATTTCCAAATAAGCTCACATTCTGAGGTTCCAGGTAAACATAAATTTTGAGAAAACACTTGAAACCACATCAACAGATGCCAGTGTAATAAAACTACATTGCAACTGAGAGAGCTGCCAGATACAGACTCTAACAATATTCTTAGGAAAACCAAAAAACAGCAGAAAAGGGAAAAACATCCTAAACCTGGAGAAAACTGAGATCTGTGGCACCTTCAGTAAATATTAAATAAAGCTCAGCTCCTAGTCAAACTGACATAAAACCTATACTCAAAGCCTGATGAGCTCAGGTTCCATTATCTGAACAGCATGTCCAGCATTCAACAAAAAATTACAAGGCATTCAATGAACACAATGAACATCCAGTCTAAAGAGACACAGAAGGCATTGAGCTAAGCTCTGACATGGTACAGCTAGGAGATTAAGGTAAGTATGAGGAACACATCAAGCAATCTAGGGGAAAAGTAGACAACATCCAAGAATTGATGAGTAATGACAGCAGAGACAGAAACCAAAGGAAATGCTAGAGATCAAATCTGAAAGGAAAAGGAAGAGAATGAAGAAAGGGCAACAGCATATCCAAGAACAAAAGGGAAGCTACAAAAGCTCTAACCTATGTGTAATGAAACTATCCAAAGGGGAAAAGAGAAAAGAGCAGAAGAAGAATTTGAAGTAATAATGGAAGATCTTTCCACGTTAGTGATAAACATGAAACCACAGACCCAGGGAGCTCAGAGAACAACAAGCAGAATAAATACAAAGTCAAACAAACTCACACCTGGACCTGTCATAAATAGCAGACAACTAAAGAAAAGAGAAAATCTTAAAGGAAAAAAATACGTGCAGAGGACCAACCTTACCTAGAGAAGAATGAGAACCAGGATGACATTGGACTTCTTGTCCAAAACAATGCAAACAAAAAGAGGGCAGATGAAACATTGAAATGTGTAGGAGGAGAGCTCATTCCTCTATTTTTTTTTTAAAGATAAGGTCTCACTATGTAGTGCAGGCTGGCCTTGAGTACACTGCATCGCCCAGGCTGGTATCAAACTCTTCAGGATCCTCTTGCCTCAGCCTCCCAAGTGCTGGGATTACAGGTGTGCATCACCACACCCAGCCAGAAATCTTAGAAGAAGCCGCACAGAGAGGAGGAAAATGACAACAGGTCAGAGACTCTGAATTAGAATAGAAAAGAACGTTAGAAAAGGAATAAATAAAGGTAAAATCAAATCTTTTCCTTTTATCTTAGTTGGGCTAATGGGAAGCATTTGGAACAATGTACTGGGGGGGTATAGCTTGTGGAAAAGGGAAATGAATGCCAGTAATGTTCAGAGGCCCAGGGGAGAGGAACCAAGAACACCCCAGGCTATCTCTTCCCCAAGAAAGCAGCGTAGGGCCGTTTGAAAGGAGCCAGGGACAAGCTGTGAGCTAACTGCAGGCTCTGGGTCAGGGTGGGGTGTGAGCGTGATCTTATTTTTTCTGCTTTCTCAAATGCCACTTTGGCATTTGAGGTCTAACTGATAATGGTAAGAGATGAGAGAAAATGGAACCATCTAAAATGCTCAGTCAAAAGCAGAGAAGTTACAAAAAGGGAAAAAAAGTTTAGAAAAATAACCAAAGAACAAGGGCAATGAATAGAAAATAGTTGCGAACACGGTAGATACGAAGGCAACTTTATCGAGAATGACTTTAAATGGTCAAAATAGGACAATTAAAAAGAAAGCAGGCTGTCGGAATGGATAGAAAAATATGTTGTCTGTAAGGAACCCACTTTACTATGAAGATACAGATAGATTAAAAAGTACTGGAAAACCAAGCGTGGTGTCAGCACTTGGGAGGCTGAGGTAGGAGGACTGCCGCATGTTCAGGACAGCCTCTGAAAAGCCCCAGAGGTGGCTGGCTCTAGAGTGTGTGATGCTGAGATTGCAGATGTGATGCTGGGATCGGTTCATGGTAGGATGCTGGGATAAGGGTACCCACGCTGGGTACCTACCTGCCCTAGCCTTGATAGAATATAAATGACAGGAAGAGGATTGCTGTTTTTTGTTTCATTTTAGTTTGGTTTGGTTTTGGTACCAGGACTCAAACTCAGGACCTCACCCTGCAGGGCAGGCACTGTGCCGCTGAGCTATATCCCCAGCCCAGGACTGCTGTTGCTGCTGCTTGTCATTTGCGGCTTGCTCCTTTTGCTGCCTTCTGCCCTGCCATAGACTGTTTCTCCTCTTCAATGCTCTCTGCCACACCCTCCTGCCTTGGAGCCAGCTGATTATGGACTGAAACCTCTCTAGACTGTGAGCCAAACAAATCTCTCCTCCTTCCACACCCTTTTGCTCCCCATCCCTCTTCCACCTGCATCCCATCATCCACCCTTAAGCTAGGCTTGGGGCCAGCAGCCTGCACACACTTTTCCTAATCCACCCTGCACCCTGCAGGATTTCCTACTCTAGTTCTGGGGACTGAACCCCAAGTCTTCCTAACGAGCTACACCCACTTTTTATTTTGAGACAGGATCACCCTAAATTGCCCAGGCACTCAAACTTGCGATCTTTCTGCCTCAACCTCCCAAGTACTGGGGTTATAGACCTGTGCCACCATACCCAACTTTATTTACAAGCTTTTCTGGCATTTTACTGGCCTTTTAGCCCATCTTATGCCGTTAGGTAACCTATATAATGAACGGAGATGTGTGTGGCTCAGTATGCTGGAGCTGCCAGGTCCAAGGTTCCAGCCCAGGGAGGCAGGAGGGCAAGACGCAAAGAGCACAAGGGGGCCGAACTCGCTCTTACAGGGAACCCACTCCCAGGGTGGCCTGAAGCCATTTACACTGTTAGGGTAAACTGAGGCACAGCCAAACCCACCAAATCAGGCCGAGTTGAAGCAATAAGCAAAGTTTATTTGAGCCTGGGTGCAGGCGAGCCATGGGCAATACAACCATTGTCCCTGAGTGACGGGCAGGGGAAGGTTTTATAGCGGTGCTTGGACAGGGGCGGGGTATGCAGGGAGGAGTGGGAAATTTTTAGTCTTGGGAGTTGGGAGTCTTGGTGACACCCATACCTTGCAGGTGCAGCTGCCTAGGGCGGTTGCTTGTTCATCTACTTTGGCAAACTCTGGCTCCCTCTTCTCTCTGTGTCTCTGCAGCTGGGGTCAGTAGCTCTGCTAAGGGAGTTTTTTTGTCTGTCTGGGCGAGGTCTGACACACAGGACCTAATCCCTTAGCACCGCCTCACTTACCAGGCCACACCTAGCACTGGGGAGTAAGTTTCCAACACATGGACTCTGGGGACACACCCCAACCCTTTGAGCAGCAAAGGCCCAGGGTCATCGCTTAATGCTAATTGACCTCTATGTCCCACGCTGGATCTGGAGCACCCCACCCGCAAACCTCATGCGTTAAAGGCTTGGTCACCAGCAGGTGGCACTATGGGAGCTAGTGGAAATGCTAGTAGGTGGGTGGAGCCTACTGGCAGGAAGTTACATCACAGGGGTGTAGCCTCGGGAATATTGGGACACACACCCTTCCTCCCGCTTTTACTTCTTGGTCACTATAAGCACCCATCTGACTGCAAGTCCCCAAGGAGTGGGCAAACCATGGACTTGAGCCTCAGAAACTGTAAGCCAAGATAAATCCTATGTGTCCTGTAAGTTTGGTTTCTCAGGTATTTTATCATAGTGACGGATACAATTTGCTTGTAGCTGCTACCCCAGTGTGGCTACCACAATCTGCTTGGCTGGCAACCCTGAAAACTCCCATAATTAAAACCCCTAATCAGCTGTAAGGGAAGCCACCCAGTCCTCTCCACGAAAGCTCCTTGGGCAGTGCCTTGCGTCTTTCGGGAGTTCGTGGTGGGCGGGCTTAAGCCTGTGGCATGGAGAATTCATTTGATTTGCTGCTTGGCAGTGGTGGGAATCAACAATTCGTTTGAGTTTTTCTTACACAGGAAGTGGTAATTCTCACCCTTGCTGGTCTCAGGTGTGACTCATGGGGGTGCCGCAGCCCCAGGGCCTGGGCTCACTAGCACTAGGGGCCCTGAACAACACAAAAGGAGGCCCCGCTGACAATTCCCCCGAGGGCTGGTCGTGAGAAGGGCTGCACTCCATTCATGTGGTTTCCTCAAGCGCCTAAAGTCCCAGCCCCCGGGCCAGGGTATCTTGAGCACATAGTTGTTTAAAAAGAGCCCTAAAGGTCACCTGTCCCAGTGATCACGCACACCCCACCCCCTACAGTTAATAATAACCACCTCCCACCTCTGTTTTTCCCATACACACAGGGCCCTGTGTGTATGCTCCATGAAGGTGGGTTTTTGCAAACATTCAGCTAATGCCTTGCCGAGCATGTCCTATAACCATGAACTACTGGAATCACCTAATTAATGTAACAACAACACTAATCTTATTTACAAGAAATTGGAAATGTTAAGTAGCATCTGGAAAACAAAGGGCAACAGGGGCTGGGGATTTAGCTCAGCGGCAAAGCGCCTGCCTGGCAAGCACAAGGTTGTGAGTTCGGTTCCTGGTACCGGAGAAAAACCAAAAAAAAAGAAAAACCAAAAAAACAAAGGGCAACATTAGAGCTTTTAATGTGACATTTCAAGTTTATGTCAAAAAGAAGATATTTTGCAGAGCACAGTGATACCTGCCTGTCATTCCGGCATTTGGGAGGCTGAAGCAGGAGGATCATGAGTTCTGGGCTACTCAGCTGGTTCAAGGCCGGCCTGGACTACACAGCAAGATTCTGTCTCAGAAAAAAAAAGGGGAGGGGAGTATTTTGCCCGCTTCATACCCAGTAGGATAACTGTAATCAAAAAAATGACAATAGTAAGTTTTGCTGAGCGTGGGGACACTGCTGGTGGGAATGGAGGAAGGTAGAGCGGATGTGGACATGGTCTGGCAGTTCACCCAGAAGCTCGGCAGAGTTGCTGGCAATCCCACTCCTAGATAACAGTATGGAGCGTGCAGCTGCACGGGCGAGCCTTCGCACACCAGCAGAGTGGAAGGAGCCGGCAGGGCCCAGACTGTGACTCCGTGTGTGCACACAAGCATGAACTGTCTAGAACAGATGAACCCATAGCGACGGAAAAGTAGATCAGTGGTGGCCAGGGTCTGAGGCTGCTTAGTGAGGGTATTGCCCTTGGGGGTGGTAAAATGCCATCTGGGCACAACATGCTGAATGTATAAAAGCTGCTGAAGATACACTAAAATGGTGAGTTTTGCCGGGCATGGTGCCGTACATCTGTAATCCTAGCACTCCAGAGGCGGATCGCCACTAGTTTAAGGCCAGTCTGGGGTGCATAGTGAATTCAAGGCCAGGCTAAACTACACAGCAAGACCCTGTTTCAAAAAAAAAAAAAAAAAAATGGTGAATTTTAAAAAGCTTGTACAGTGGTTCCTTGGTTCACAAACTTAATTGGCTCCACCATTTTGATCACAAACGGAACTGGTCACGAACTGAATCCAATTTCCCCAGAAGATTCAGTGTTGCCCTGTGCAGAGTTCAAGAATGGAAGCAAGATTTTGCTGAACACTTCTGTCCAAGAACTGAATCATTTACGAGAAGAGGCGTCCATGAGCTGAGGTGTTGCTGGAAGGCAAGTTGAGGAAGGCAAGCGTTTGGCACAGAACGGAGCCCCTGCCGGCAGTTCGCGGGCTGCTCCGGCGTCAGAGCTCCTCCAGAAGGCCTCTCTGAAGCCACCCGCGTCCCGCAAGACCCAAGAGAGCGCGGGAACGGCAGGACACACAGCCGCAGTGCACACTCCCCCTAATCTGGACCTTGTCTGCTTTGTCTTCTCGGAGATCTCAGCTTCCGGAGGATGTGCCGGTTCCCAAAGGACCCACGTATTCCCCACGCCCCAGCTTCACGGGGCCGCGTGGTCTCCATGGACTCCAAGACCACGGAGTAGATGAAAATCAATGGCAAATGGCTTGTGAGAAAGCAGCAGGTTCTGACACCTGACAGGGCGGAGGTCAGCCCGAGGGGCCTTCGTCAGTGGATGATGAACTTCAGGGTCACCTGCAGAGGAGGACCTGCGTGTTATACTCTGCTTTGTGTAGAAATGAGAGAGAATAAGAACGTGTGTCTGTGCTTTTTGTGAAAAGAAATACAGGAACTATGAAACAAACCAATGAATGAACTGCGGAAGTGGGGCGGGAGAGTGGGAGGGGTGGGAATAGCAGACACTTCTCTCTACAGTATTTTAACTTTTGAGCCTTGTAAATGCTTTACATATTCAAAAGCTACAACTCTAAAAAGATAGGACAAAGCAAAACCCACCGCGGAGAAAAATGGAACAAAAGAGGCTGATATTATAGCAAGCTGATTCCATAAACATATGGAAGGACAGACTGAGTCAAAGGCTGTACACTAAACACAGTGGAAAAAGTTCTGAGAACTAAAGAACTACACTATAATTGCAGCACTTGGGAGGCTGAAGCAGGACGATTGCCACAAGCTGGAGACCAACGTGGGCTATATAGTAAGCTCAAGGCCAGCTTGAACTGCATAGCAAGACCCTGTCTCAAAAAAAAAAGAACTATAAAAAAAACCCTCATACTCAGTAAATTTACTTTTACTGGCAGTATTGATCTCATAATTCTGAAACTTTTATGCATGATGTAGTTAGTATGAAGCAAATAAGCAGATACATTTTTTTACTGGAAGAGGAAAAAAAGATACTAGTAATAAGTAAAAGTTACTAAAGAAAAACCCTGTACTGTTATATTGGAGTGGGAACTATCAGTTTGAACTTGTGATTTTTTTCAAAATGGATTTCCTATTTCTGTCCACTGAAGGACCTAGGAGCTCTGGCACCCTGGTGACAATGAGCACATATATCACTTTCCTGCTGCCTGTGTGCCACTCGCCATTAACGGATTCAGGCCCCTGAGACAAAACCCATTGGAGCGGTTGATTCTGGGTCTAGGACAGGAAATGTACAGTGTGAGCTTGGAATATCTTTCACATCAGCAGGAGAAATGACTCCAACATCGAGGTGACTGGGGCCGAGAGATTCAGGAGCCAACCTAAGGGCTCTTACTACTCAAAGGCAGGGCAATTTAAACATCAGCATAACAACAGTGCTATTTGACTTTAACACTTCTTTAAAAAAAAAATCCATGAATCCACAAGGATTAATTTTTACAGAGTGGAAAGTCTTCTAGGAAAAGAAATGCCAAGTGGCAGATGCAGAAGGAGGGAAAGAATTTAAAGGCACCATTTTGCAGCCACCAGTGTGAAGTTCGTTTAGGCAACAACGATGAGAGATGCAACGACTGGGCGAACTGGACACTCAGTGGACCCTCTGACCACGTGAGAATTGCTCACTCCCCACAAATCAGGGAGAGGGAGCGAGGCTGTGACGAAACTGCCTCGCCAACAACGCACGACCGACGGTCGCTCCCGACTCGATGCGCTCAGTGAATCACCCGCGGAGTAGCCTTGGCCGAGATGCCAAGGGCGAATCACGCGTTAACACGCACAGTGACGGGGCACGCAGGACATGTTGCCACACAGCCTGCCGGGGCTCTTCCAAATGGTGAATGTCACCAAAACAAACAAGTAGCAATAACGTGAACAAAAGGTGGGACACTGTCTTAAAGGGAAGGAGATTAAAAGCAGAACAACTAAATAACATACATAAACTAAATAACATACATGAGGGAGCAGAACTGCAGCTGTAAAAGCGTGGCAGGGTTGTAACATCAAGTGCAAATAGTGTGCCAGCCGCTGTTGTGACGGCGTGGCGCTGTGGTTTTGTGGGAGAATGTCCTTATTAGGAGGTGCTGAGAAGCTTAGAAGAATACGGTGTCAGCAGCTTGCTTGCTGGTCTGCAAAATAAAACCTCTTGCAAGTATATAGACACACACAGAGACACAGCACTTACGGCACAGGGCGAGCAGTTGGACAATTGATCGAGGGGGGCAGCTGCAGTGTCCTCTTCTCTCAGTGCTTCTGTAGGTTTAAACATTTCAAAACAAAATGCTGGTGCAGTGGGCGTTGCAAGGTGCACAGAGGAGATCGTGGCAGAAGTAGTGCCGAACTCAAGCAACCCACCACCCACCCAGGAGTGCAGAGGGGTGCTCTCAATCACAGCAATGGGGCCTCCTTTTAAAGGCTTTTTTAAAAAATTTGAGACAAGGTCTTGCTACACAGTTCATCCTGGTCTTGAACTCACTATGTAGCCCAGGCTGGCCTCAAACTCACGGTGATCCTCCTGCCTCAGCCTTCTAAGTGGTGGGAATACAGATATGTACCACCATACCCGGCTTTCGAAGTCTTCTTGCACTTTCCCCAAACCTCTTTGCCCCCATTCGGCACCTGGTAAAAACCCCGGGCCTTGTGGACATGGAGCACAGCTCCCCCTGGGAAATGTAATGATGGAAAACACACACCTGGCAAATGCAGAATGGGTAGAGAGGAAGAGCTTCAGATGCTCCACGCCCTGCAGCGATCCCCACGCTGCTCCAGGCCTCTGAGTCCTTGGGTGGGTGCCAGACTGTGCTCCTGGGCGGCAGGTGGGGAAGAGTCCAGTTCCACAGCAGGGCTTCTGCCTTCCTGTCCAAGACACGGGGAAGCCTCTACTCTCGCAGCACCACCCTGGCTCAGAACTGCACTCGTTCCTTCACTCACTCACTCATGCCATTATTTAACAAGTATTTCTCAAGCAGCAGCAGTGCACAAAGTGCTGTCGTAGGCACTGTGAGGAGTAAAATGACCAAGCAGCCGTGGTCTCTGGTGAGCCACAGAGCTCACGGGCAGATTGCAACCATGACAAGTACCACAAAGAGGAAGAGCAAGGCGCCATCCAGCTGGTGACAGGGAAACCGAGGTGACATTCAAGTGACAAGCCGCGCTGTGCTTAGACACAGATGGAGCGCATCTCCCACCCCCACGCACATGTGCTGCAAGGCTCCACGTGGCGGGAGGTCCAGGAACCCTCAAGCCGCGTGATCTACTGAGGCCTGCAATGGCGGGTGAAGCCGGGATGCCTCAAAGGACAAGACACAGCTAAGGACATCTGGCTCCAACCTCAGTTAACTAGATAAAGACCATAGTCATAGGCATCTCACTCCTGGGTGGAGACCTTGCTGGAGATGACATAGTTCTCCTAAATTAACATAAGGTCTCACTTGGAGAAGTCCTTGAGCGGTTCTGCCTTTCTTCAGTATTCTCTGCCTTGTTTTGATAACTAAATAAATACAGCCACTCAGAGAAGATCTTTGTCTTAGCCCCCAGAGAATCTCGAATTCTGCTGGCGGGTTTTGATCCTCCTGGAGTCCTAAAATTTAAAAAAAAAGAGTCCTGGTCTAGTGGGAAGTGGTGAGATCATGGAGTGCCACCCTGAGAAGGGACTAATGTCGTGCTGGAGGGACCCTGGTCTGTTCCTGCAAAAGTGAGTTCTCATCAAAGAACAAGTACAAATCTCTCTGGCTTCTTGTGTCACCATGTGCTCTCTCTCTCCTGCACAGAAGCCCACCATGACGCCATCCACCATGTTGGATGTGGCCAGAAAACCCTCACCACAGCCAGTAGATGCTGGTGCCACACTCTTGAATTTGCAGAACTGTGAGCTTGGTGGTTAATTTCTTCTCTTTAGTAAGTATCCAGACTCAGGTGTTTTGCCATAGTATGTTGGTTTGGGGCTTATTTTGCAAGGGGAACAACATAATACAGGACACATACTTTATATGATTATTTATAAGTCACCCAAAGAACAGTATACAAAAGAGTGCAGGAAATCTGTCCGCACACTAAGACCAAGGAATCCAGCTGAGGACCTGGATCCCACAACAATGTCCTACATGAGTTGAGCTGAATACCCAGAGCTCATAACAATGCCTCCCATGAATCCAACTGGAGGCCCAGAGCCCATGACGTCTCATGCAGGTCTGCTTCATGGATCTGCTGGGAAGGCCCAAAGGTCAGTGGTGGAATCTACAAAGTCTGTGCCAGCAGGATGAAGGACCTGTGCTAGCAGGCTGAGGGATCTACACTGGAGCCAGGAAGTGATGCTCAGAAGAACCAGAGCTCCCCCAAAAGGTACCACAGCCATCATCGGCAGCAGTAAGGTCCTGAGCTCCTCTGCTGATCAGGATGGCCGAGTTCCCATCAGGGAAGCCAATGCAGCAAGCTTTTCCTGGAGGCCGGCAGTGCACCATCTTCCCCTCCAGAACCAGGAAGCAATGCTCAAAGTGAGGACCAGAGCTCTCCAAAGTGAACTGAAGCCATTCTCAGTGCCAGCGAGGTCCCGAACTCCTCGGAGGATGAAAACAGCCAAGTACATCAGGAAAGCCAGCTCCCCACAGCCTCTCTCAGCTCCCAACAGCCTCCTTCTTCTCCAGGTCTGCCTCTTACGCTGCTGGCCACAGTCCTCAGGGGGGCCTCCCACACCCAGCACCACACTCATTCAGTTCAGCTGGGAGTTATAAGTTGACCACCGGTTATCAATCCACTACACATAGCAACAGAAAATGGACCAACACAATCAGGAACATAATCAACAAGCTTTGGGGATGGGCGGATTGGGGGAATGGTGAAAAGGAAAGTGTTAAGAGACACCTCCAGGGCTCTGGTTTGAAAAACTGGGTAGGTGGCAGTGGCCCCTATTGGGACATCTGAAAGAAGCCTGCGGTGGAGGTGGGGGTGGCAGATATCTACATAGTCCCCTGGACACATGGAGCAGGGGCCTTGCTGTGGGCGTGTGAGTGCCTGTGGATCGATGGTCATACCAGCTAAGTGTGTCTCTGTCCAGGGGAGCCTGCCTTGCTCCTCCTGCGGAAATCGCCACCACTCCCAGGAAGACGCACGAACGCCTTCGGCCCTGTGGAGTTTCCTTTTATTTAGCTCTTCTATGTTCTCAGGGGTAAATTCTGGGTGACATCCTACACTCTAAGTGGACCAGGACCCCCTGGCTTGCTAGCAGGGAGGGTCCCTTTCCATTGCGTCCTAAAAGCAAGGTGTGTGTTGAGGGGGATGTGCAGGAGGGAGCAGTTTAGGGACACACATACACACAGGTGTGCATTCGTGTACACGCTTCTTCCTTCTGGGATTTGCTGGCCCAGAGATGTCCGCTGAGCTCTGTCCAGGACAGAGATCATTGTATTCACTGGAATTTGGTCAAGAGACACTGCCATACCTGCCCTGGGAGATGGAAGGAACCCCTCCCTAACTCCCTCACCCACGTCTCCAACATAATTAGAGATTCTTGGTTCGACTGCATTGTGTGCAGTGCTTCAGTGGGACGGGGCCCCCTGGCAGAGGGACACAGGGCAGAAGGGCAGAACGGCATGGGTGGCCAAGGGGGCTGAGACTGCAAAGCCTCAGGAATTAGAAAATGTGGGTGGCTAAGTGGCTTCATTTCCTGGGGCTCCTGTGACAGGTGACGACGAGCTAGAAATTCACACCTCCAAAGGGTAGAAACCAAAATCCAGGAGTCAGCAGGGCCTCACACACCCGGCCGAGGCTCCGGGGGAGCCCGTCCCCGGCCTCTTCGGCGGGTGGCTGCAGATGCCCTTGTTGCGGCTGCCACTTTCCAATCTCTGCCTGCCCCTTCACGCTGCCTCCTCCTCCTCTGCTTGCGTCTCTCCTCTGCCTCCGGCGAGGACGTTTGTCCTTGGGTTTAGAGCTCGGCCGGATAACAGGCCCGAGAAGCATTTCATCTCAGTGTGCTTAATTATATCTGCACAGACCCGGCTTCCAAATAAGGTCAGGGCCCAGGGCCCACGAGTTACCATGGGGACGTGGCCTTTGGGTGGCCATCCTCGAGCCACTGCAAACACAACTTTCTCAGGCCGCGGAGGACGAGAGGCAGCGGTTAGGCTTGCTTTCTTTCTGACTTGACGCCCCAGCCTCGTGGTGAGGGCCACTCATACTGGAACTGCGCGGAGAACCCGAGCCCCCCACAGGCTCTCACCGCCGAAAAACCAGAGCGTATTCTGGGAAATGCTGCTGGGCCCCCTCCTGCCCGCTCTGCGGACGAGCCCGGTTCTCAAGAGCCCCACTCTGCAGGCCTCTGGCCGCCAGCCCAGCCCCCCAGTGTCTCTCACGCTGCCAGATTTATGACCTTGGGCGATGGCCTTGCTTCTTTAAATCCCCTGACAAGCATTCACTGGCTGCCCACCCTCTGTCAGGCCTGGGGATTGTGAGAAAAGACCTGCCCACTTGGCAGTGGCTTCCCCACCAGCTTGGACCAGTTCTGCCAAGTCCTAAACTCCTGAGGGAGTGGGAGTTTCCAAAGTTGCTACAAGATGGTAAAATGCTTATGGGTAAAGTCATCCTGCAGGCTGGGCATGGTGGCTCATGCCTGTAATCCCAGCACTCTAGGAGGCCGAGGCAGGAGGATTACAAATTGGAGCCCAGCATGGGCAACTCGGTGATTTAGTAAGAGCCTGTCTCAAAGTAAAAAAAGGAAAGGGCTGGGGATGCAGCTCAGTGCGAAGGCCCTGGATTTAGTCACCCTTCATAGCACCGGAAGCCTGGACTCCAGCTCTCTGAGTCTGCCCGTTGCTGAGCACCGGATGGAGCTGGGTCCCATCATTTTGAGGGCTCTGATACCTCCTTGACCCCAAGGAGCCCCTCCTGCATCCGGCAGGGGCTGGCAGGCCATGCTCAGAGGCGGGAGGGGCTCTCTCTGCCAGCCCTGCCCCCCTTCCCTGGCAGGACCGCCAGTTTGCACTGAGAGTGTGCAGGACAATCTAAGACCGAGAGCCCGGCCCACAGCCTGGCACAAGGAGGCCTCAGCCTGTTTGCTGACTGAATGGAAAACACTGGCTGGAGGGCTGCCGTTCAGCACGCGGTGTGGACGCGAGCTAAGTGTCCGCAGTGACACTCCGCGTCGGAGCGGCCCTCCTTTCATCTCTCCTGCCCCGGCCCCTGCGGGCGGATCTCATCTCCCCTCTGCTCTGCTGGAGTCCGCCCAGAGCCGTGTGGCAGGAGAGGGCCTGGGCCCCTCTGCGCCCTGGCAAATGAGAGCAGAGTGAGTGGATGACGCCTCCGGTCCGCTTGGAGGAAAGGATGGGACACAGGGCAGAGGACGGGGCTGGCTGATCCCCCTAGAGCTAAGTCAGAGAAATTAGAGCGGTCAGAAGGGGACTGCGCAGGCGCACTCATCCAGCAGCCGCCCTTCCGAGGCTTTACAGCGGAAACCGGAGCAGGATGCCTTTGGGAGAGCTCCAGCTTCCACAGCTGCTCTTCCTGCCCCTGGGGACTCCCTGCCCCTGGGCACCCCACACCCCAACCAGAGGTGATGCTGCGCTTTGCCTGTCTGCTAAGTGGACAGGCAGCGCCCTCTGGTGGCAGATGTCGCTTTGCCGGTGCTGGGAATCCGTGCCGAGGCCAGGGCGGGGATGGGAGGAAAGATTATTTTCTAGTTTATCGCCTTGGCCCTGCGAGATCCAGAAATCCACCCCAGCCCCCCTGTTACTGTTTACTCCTACGCAAGGAGGTACTCCGGTTCATTTTCCTTTACTATTTCATAAATGATGTACTACATGATACCTCATCAATTTGTACATTTTTATGTTTTTATGTATCAGTTTAATGTTTTTAATTCAAAAGAAATTAAGTAAATTTATTATTTTTACAAAGTAAAAAGAGAGCATATCGAGTCACTAAATAAAAATATGGGACAGCTGATTCAATTCAGATTTCGCACTTTGATCTTAGCCATAGGCCTGAGAAGCAATTAAATTTGGGTATCAGATCAACAACAAATAATGTATGGTGGGTACCGATTCTAAAAGATTTGCAGATGTTCTAAAGTCCAAATTTAAGGCTGGGCCTTGTGGTGCACACCTGTAATCCCAGCACTTGGGAGGCTGAGGCAAGAAGATTGCCACTAGTCTGAGGCCAGCCTGGACTACCCAACAAGACCATTTCAAAGAAAAAAGAATAAAATCCAAATTTTACTGGCTGTCCTGTATTTTTATTTGCAAATCCGACATCTCTGTACCCTTTACCTAGTTGCACCCTAGCTAACACTGATACAGTCTTTTCTTTCCCATATCCTTATATGTGCAGGCTTTTTTTTTACCCAAGAAAGGGGTGGACTATTTTGCAAACTAAGTTCCATTTAACAATATCCCCTGAACAAATTTTCATGGCACTCTTTTTTGTAGGAGGGGAGGGGATTGAGACAGGGTCTCACTATGTAGTTCAGGGTGGCTTTGAACTCACTATGCAGCTCAGGTTGGCCTCAAACATACCAGGATCCTCCTGCCTCAGCCTCCCAAGTGCTGGGATTACAGGCATGCGCCCCCACGCCTGGCAGCACTATCTTCTTTATGGTCTAGTTCTCATGCTATCCTGATGTGAGACGTTTAGACGCCTGGAGGCCAGTAGAACTCCTTGGCTGCCTATTTTTTCCAGGTCCAGCGGTTCCTCTCCTGGTTTTACTGCCGTGGGCTGTCCATGTTCTTGGCTGTTTGTAGCACCCAGGGAGGTACCAGTCTCAGTTCTGCAACACAAGTTGGCATGGGTGTCACCATGGATCCGGCTTATGGATCAGGCATTCGACTGTGGGGCCCTGCCCTGGCACTTGCCACGTGCCGGCTCCGGGGCCTTGGCTGTGGTTTGGCTGCCACCCCAGTGATCACCCCAATGATCATTCGGCTGTGAGGTTGAGCCTCTCCTCCCCGCTAGATGGCAGCCTCCTCCCGGGCAAGAATCCGCACGCCCGTCTCAGTCACCACTCTATCCTTATAGGACACACACTCACTGCTTGTGCACCAGAGGTGCCCCAAATCCGCGTGCTGGACAAATGACCCACAAATCAGAAAATGGAAGAGTCTCTGATATCTGGGAGCCAGGGTGGTGGGAAGGAGGTGCGAGCTTTGGGTCAGACTTGCTCTACAGATTTCTAGCTGTATGACTTTTTTTGTTTTATTTTGTGTTTTTGTCTTTTGTCTTTGAAACAGTGTCTCACTATGCAGTTCAGGCTGACCTCAAACTCTCAGTGATCCTCCTGCCTCAGCCTCCTGAGTGCTGGGATTACAGGCGTTCACCACATCTGTCTCTGTATTTATTTCTTATTGCTGCAAATTAGTTCATCCTTAGTGGCTTAAAACAATGCAGATTTGTTCATGTATAGTTCTGTAGGTCGAGGTTAGCGCTCACTGAGCTAAAAGCAAGGTGTCAAGAGGGCTGAGGTTCTTTCTTGAAGATGGAGCAGAAAATCCATTTGTCCCATTTTCCTGCCTCTAAAGGTCATTCCCGCTGCGCAGCCCACACCCCTTCCCCCCAAGTTCAAGGCCAACACCCCACCATCCTTCAGGGTCCCCTCCCTTTGAAGTATCCTTGGGATCATATTGAGCCCACCTGGCTAATCCAGAGTTGTCTGTTTCAAAATCAAGGATAGGATATAATTCCTTCTATAACCTTCCCCTTCCCCAGGGAGCCTAACACATTCAGAGGTTCCAGGGATGAGGATGTGGGCATCTTCGAGGAACCATTATGCCGCCTACCACAGACCTAGAGCAAGTCTATAACCTCCGAGAATTCATTTGTTTATAAAATAGAGTTCCTGAGCCAGGCATGGTGGCGCACCCCTGTTATCCCAGCACTCGGGAGGCTGAGACAGGAGGACCAGCACAGGTTCAACACCACCCTGGACTATACAGTGAGTTCAAGTCCATTTGAATTACAGAGCGAGCCCCTATCTCAAAAAATAAATAAATAAATAAATTTAAAGAAATACATAAAAGAGTTCCTGCGGGGGCTGGTGTGGGCCTTGGGCACAGCGATTCTAGTAGTTTTCTAAGGCTGTGACAGGTCACCTCTACACTTAGTAGTCAGCAGAGGTCAGAAGTGAGCAGCACCGTTGAGTGGTTCCAGGGTCACCGAGGAGACATCTGCCAAGGCCCCCGAGTTAATGGAAGACTGGGGCTCCCTCAGTGGCCCCTAGCAGGCGGCCCCAGGTTCCTCCCATGTTACCCTTCCCCAGGGCTGCAAGATTCCTCACAGCTCAGCAGCTGGTGACCCCAGCATCTGGACAAACTTCTGGCCTTTTCATCCAAGCAGGACCTTTCAACTTTCCTAAACGAGAAACAGTTGCTTTTATGATTTCTGAACTAGTAAAAAGACTGTTCTCCCATCCTCCCAGATTCTTTTCTTCTCAATGTCCTTTTACTTTGAAAATATTTTGCTGTGACTTTTTAAGTCAGAAAGTTACAAACCTTCAAGGAAAGAATTAGTCATTTGGGTGAAATATAAATTCCCCTCCTCTTCTCACCATGCCCTTTAATCTGTGTACTCAGAAGGCTTTGCAATCCAAAGAATTAAGGCAAGTAGGCCGGGAGTGGTGGCACACGCCAGTAATCCCAGCACTCGGGAGGCTGAGGCAGGAGGATCACTGGGAGTTTGAGACCAGCCTGGGCTGCAAAATAAGCTCAAAGCCAGACTGAACTGCATAGCAAAACCTTGTCTCAAAAAGACAAAAAAAAAAAAAAAAAAGCAAGTTAGGTGGCGGTCCTACTGCTTCTCTCCCCGCCCCCAACCCTAGTATCAGCCTCCTGAAGCCAAGGTGTGGTGGGAGGCTCAGCTCCACATCCCTGCCTCAGGGAGCCTGGGTACAGTGGCGTGGTGGGTGGGCACAGTCAGGCCTGGGGCAAAACCTCAGCCCTACCATGCCTAGATCTAGAAGAAACAAAGGACTATCGCTGCTAAGCCAGTGTGTTTTGGGTCCCTTTGTTACATCAGTTTAAAGGTAACCATGGAGGAGTCTGAAATGTGCACTCAAGACTCTTCTTTTTTGTGGGTTTTTTGTTTGTTTGTTTGGTTGGTTTTTTTTCTGTCTTTTTGAGACAGGGTCTCCCATGGAGTCCAGGCTGGCCCTCAACTCACTATGTAGCCTATGCTGGCCTCAAACTTGCAGCAATCCTCCTGCCTCAGCCTCCCAAGTGCCGGGATGACAACCATGCGCCACCACGCCTGGCTCAGACTCTTCGTTTTTAACACCAGCTAACGGGGCCCCTGCCATTACTACTACTTCTTGAATCAAGTCTCCCTACCACCAACCACCCCAAAAGCTCCCAAAAGGGCTGGGCCCACAGGGCCTGGGGATGGCTAGACTCCAGCCTGATCATCCATCCCCCTCACTAAGGTCCCAAGGAGGCTGGCAGCCCTGCCACCTCTCTCCCCTCTGCCACACTGTGGCTTCGTTGTGCCAGGGGCTGATGAAGAGGAATCCCAGTGAGATGTCCTGGCCTCTGGCAAGTGCCCACATGTGGCTGGATGAGCAGCGGTCACGGTGCTGCCCGTAGCAGGCTTTGCGATGCTTCTCTGCACGGCAGGGACAGAGCAGATCAAATGGGAGGAGAGTCTGAGACCATAGCTCCTTTAGGGAGCGGTCCTCTCAGGACTTTATGGTAAAAGCTGATTTAGAAAGCACAAGTCAAAGCACAGTGAGGTCTCCCGGCTCTCAAGGAAGCTGTCTGGAGCGCTAGGCTGTCTGGTGGGCTCGCTGGTCAGGCCCGTCTGAGGTGAAAGTTCAGCAGCACTTGTCCCTCTTCTCTAGTGACCCAGCCCCACGAAGTCCTGACAGGGACCTTTCAGACGTGCTCAGCTAAGGGGAAGGGGCTGGAAGGGGCTCCCCAACCCTGACAAGGTGGGCGTTAGGCTTTTCAGGCTTTTATTAGGATTTCGGCTTAGTTTTCTGATAGCTTGCTTTTTAGTCTTTTTTTTTTTTTTTTTTTTTTTTTTGTCTTTTTGAGACAGGGTCTTGCTATGCAGTTCAGGCTGGCCTTGAGCTCACTTTGTAGCCCAACGAACTCCCAACGATCCTCCTGCCTCAGCCTCCCAAGTGCTGGGATGACAGGTGTGCACCACCACGCCCGGCTCAGTCATTTATTTGTATACTTTTAACGATAGTTTAGAAGTCCGCACAGTTAATTTTTTTAAAGAAAACTAAAAAAAGGAACCTTGGGGTTCCCCAACCTTGGGGTCCCTCTGCCCCACCTCCTCAGGCTCTTGCTCATCCCATGGCAAGGTAGCTGAGTTTTGGCTTTGGGTTTTGCTTTGCTGAGGATCTTTGCTGTCACTTTGACTGGCCTTGGGGCACCCACAGAAGACTGGAACTGAGGGATCCTAAATCCGTCTCCGGCACCCCCATCATCGGATAACAGGCCCGGGCCACTGCTCCCAGCTCACCCAGACAGCAGCAGACTGAAATGGAGCAGAACCTGCCTGCCGGACCCCAGCCGCCCAGAAAGGCCGCTTTGTTTAAATTCCAGGGCAGAGGCACCCTCATCAATGGCTTTGTAAATACCCTGGGCGCACACAGATCCGTTTGGTTTGGGCAAAAAGCTCTACCCGTGGGATAAGCATCAGTGCCTTTGAAAGCCACACCCATGCAAAATGAGGGAGAAAGGAAACAGCCAGCGTTAGTTACACCAGCGTTCGTTCAACAAGCAACGTCCCTCCGTCGGCCAGGAGAGGTAGGGCGCGGGGGTATTGTGACATGCTCCAGGAAGGGCAGCTTTTCTCTCGGCCAACAGAGGCCGGAGGCCATTGGGGCAAGGGAGCCGGCTGGGCATGGAGCAGCCGATTGGGGCGCAGCCCTCGGAGGGCCCTCAGGAGGAGTCCGCTGAGGAGCAGGAGGACATGCCGGCCCCGTCTGCCGAAGGTCGTGGCCAGGTGCTGCTGATAGGCGGGTACTGGAAGCAGGACGAGTGCTGTGCGACCCTGCAGGACTTCGGCGGATCCTCGTCCCGCCGCGCCACCATCCGTCCCAGCAGCTCCACTGACTGCGCCAGGAGGGGTCTCAAGCGCTCAGGCGACAGCGTGGCGCACGGCTCTGACGGCCCGGCGGCCAAGTCCCCGCGCTTGGAGGAGAAGCCGCAGCGCGCCAAGCCCAAGCCCCAGGCCCAGCCCGCGGACGCGAGAGAGCACCAGACGGCCGGAGCTCCGCCCGAGACCCCCGGCTCGGCGGAGCGGGGGGCGAACCTGGTCCTCGTGCTGTGCAGCGCGCGTGCGCTTTGCACGCAGCTGCTGCGGGTGCAGCTGCTGCTGGGCAAGGTGCGTGCCCGGCAGCGCCGCCCACCCACGGCGCTCCTCGGGGTCGTCGTGCAGCCGCGGCCGGAGGAGGAGGCCGAGGCGCGCCGCCGCCTGGAGAGCCTGCTCTGCAGCGTCTTCGCGCCGCACGGCCGGGCCGCGGAGGTGCACACCGCGGTGTTCCGCCCCGGCCGCGCTCAGGGCAGCCTGGACGTGCAGCGCGCCGCCAGCCAGGCGCCCGGAGTCCACCTGGTGGATCGCCAGACCCAGACGGATGGTGAGGGGCCGAGGGTGGGCTGGAACGTTCGGCCGGGAGGGCCTTGGGTGGGCTGCCGTCCGGAGTCCTGTCCCTGACCCTGCGCTCCCCGGGAACAGCCGCGTCCCCTCCTCGCCTCGCGGCCTGCTGGGTTGGGACACCACTTGAACGGGAGGTGAGCTCGCCCTCTTTTCCCCGATGTGCGGTGTGCGCACTGGGACGATCTCAGCTGTTTCAGTGAACCTAACTCGGAGGGCAAGACCTCCCACTCGTCGGCCCCACCCACCGCTTGGGGTGTTGACCCCCACTACTGCCAGTCGGTCTTTTGTAAACTCCTGATGGGGATTTCGCTGGAACAAGGGCCACCCGCTCCTCCTCGCAGGGACGGAGTCCTCCCGGGAACAATAATCACAACACAAGCCTGCTCTCGCGAGCCCCGCGCTGTCAGAAGTCTTTTTCTGGGCCAGTGCTCACAGCGGCCCTGGTCTGTCCGTGCTTGGAGAGCAGCCGGCCTCCTGCAGTTTGTCCCTTTGCTGCTGGAGCTTGGACTCAGGGTCTTCCTCACTCTGCGCTCATCCCAAGCCCTTTTTAATTTTTTTTTTTTTTTTATTTTAGAGACAGTATCTTACCAAACTGGCTCTTGGGGCTGAGCTTGAACTTGAAATTCCCCTGCCTCAGCCTCCAGAGTTCTCACCACCAGGTCTCCGGACCCTTCTAGCAAGGACTCCAGGCCTGTGGCAGTGGGATGTGGGGCCGCTCACACGAGCCGCGAGCCCTTCTGTCTTGGGGGCCCTTCCAGGCAGGAGCAGGGACCGAGAGGCTGGGGGCCAGCAGTGAGCTCTACCCGCTCTACCTGGTGACCAGCGCCAGTGTCCTCTCCATGTGACTTGTTCCCATGTGACAGCGAGGTGAAGGACCAGGCGATGTCTGAGGTGCCCTCCAGCTTCAGGACGAATGTCGAGGCACCTGCGGGGATTTTCCCAGCCCTGGGGGCTTGTCCTGAGTTCTGAGCTTCCCGCCCCGAGACTTGTCCTCCTGTCCCCCCTCAGTGGCCTACAGCAGTTCCACGGGGCCAGCGCTTCTGGTCAGGAAGGCCCCTGCCTACGCACTCTTCCAACGGTGCCTCTCAGCCGGGGCCAGACCCATCCCAGGCCGTCTGTGGCCCAGCCCCTTGGCGATTAAGTCTCTTGGGTGCTTGTTGCCTTTACCCCCACCCAGCCTGCCTCACCCTCGTTCAGTTCGTGCAGCTTGTGCTGAGCCCCTGCTAGACGCTGGCCCTCCCTGGTCCCCACAGTCCGGGGTGCAGGGTTAGAATTCTGTCCCTGTTGAGAACGTGATCAGTGTCATACGGACCGACTCCGGGGCCCAAAAAGCAAAGCTGGCTTCCCACGGGTCCCTTTGAGAGGGATCGAAACCATGGGAAGCATTTGGACAGAGCTAGTGGTGATAGCGGGAAATGAGCTGTGTTTCCCAGACCTCTGCGCTCACGGTTGGCAGTGCTGGACACGGGAAGCAACACAGAGGCCCATAAGCCTGGGTGATGGCGTGGTAGGGGTTCCCCAGCAGGAGGCGGAGGGCAGGGAAGGCGCTGTGGGGAACAGCGACGGCTGTGCCGTGCTGTGTTCTTCCGGGAAGCCTCTGTCCCGGGAGTGCTTCTTCCTGTGTCGGGCAGCACCCGGTCTGAAGGCTCTGCCCTCAGTGTTTCCTCGGCCTCCCGGGAACAGAGACCTGTGCGGCATGCTGTTTCTCTCCTTCAGATGAAATGGCATCCCTTTCATGGCTGCCTGGGAGTTCTGCCAGTGTTTGACTCATTTAAACCAGTGGTTCATCAACCGGGGCAGTGTTGACATCCCCTCCTACCCCTACAAAGGAATGGCAAAGCTTTTGGAGCTTTCAGTGATACGAGCAGCCAGCGTGCCGTGGGTTTGCCACCACTGCCCCAGGACACTGAGCAATGTCAGGAGACATTTTGCTTGACATGGGGTCGACAGTATTAGTGAGTCGAGGCCAGAGATGCTGCTAAACCTCTGGCGACACGCAGGACAACCCACAAGAAGGAATTTTCCCGCCCAAACGTCGGTAGGGCTGAGGCTGAGAAACCCCAATTCAAACCAGGTGGAAAATCCTCAGCTGAAGCCCAGTGGTGCCGGTAGCGGTTTTGCAGAGATGAATGCCTTAGGAGTGCTGGACCCATCTGCCTAATTCCGTGGGTCCCAGGCCTGAGTGTGGATTCCCCTCCAGGCACCCCTTGCTCTTGACCTTGGAGTTACCCTTTCTTACAGTTCACCTGCTCCCTCAGCTTCCTTACTCCGCACCACCAGGTCAGCCAAATAGAATCCAGCCCCACTGAGCGCGCTTCCCTGCACTGCTCATCCTTCATGCCTTTGTCTTCTTCCATCTTCCCATTCAAGGGACTTTTTCCTTCATTCATTTCAAGATCTATATAATTGATTCCCTCTTGCCTGCTGGGGTCATGGAAAGAAAGAGCCCTGGACTGGAATTTGGCCCTGTCCGTGCCCCAACCAGTTGTGTGACCATAGAAAATTTAACTTCTCTGGACATCAGTATTCTCCTCTGCAAAAAAAAAAAAAAAAAAAAAAAAAAAGATTATTGTGGCCGGGCATGGTGGTGCAAGCTGGGAATCTCAGCACTCGGGAGGCTGAGCCAGGCGGGTCACTGCAAGTTCAAGGCTAACCTGTGCTACGTAGTGAGTTCAAGCCCAGCTGAACTACATACTGAGACCCTGTCTCAAAAAGGAAAACAAACAAAAAAAAATCATTAAACTTTTTGCAGGATCTAGAAGTCCCAAACTAGGTCCTGTCATTTCACTGTTGATGATGGGTCCAGCCTTGTGTGGGGACCCCTTGGAGCACTTTCTATGTAGCTGGCTGTACCCCAAATCATGTCGTGGGTAGGGTCACCCTCTGGCAGGCTGCAGGGAGTCGGGTAGAGTTGACAGCGCACTTGCACCAGGATGTGCTTTGCACTGAAAATTCTGTCTCCCTGGGAGCGTGTTTTATGTTGCAAAATGTGAGGTTGAGTCTTGTCACAGTACTTTTCATTCTCCCATCCTGAAATGGGAACCACGTTACTTGTGCAGAGAAAGCTTCACGGTCGATTTGACCCGACCAGAGTGGGGCTTCAGAGGTCATCACTGATTTGCCAGTGTCATGAGTTTGAGCTAATCTTTGTTTTCTGAGTGGCTGGTATGTTGTAATGGAGATGTCTGTGGGGAAGGCAGGGGTTTAATGCAGTTGGGAACCCCCGAGCTCCTCTCCCCTCCCTTTGGAGGAAGGCAGAGCTACTCAGAGACAAAAGGGCTTTGGTCTGTGGGATGTAAAGTGCTCAAAGAAGCCTACATCTTCGGGAGCCTTTCTGAAGGCCTGGAGAGCGAAGCTGTCTGGGGTTTTGCTTTTACATCTGGGAATCAGCGACAGAGCTGAGTGTCCCAGCCCGTGTGTCTCATAGTAAAGAGGAAGTTCAGGGAGCCCCAGCAGCGCGCTAGGGAGAGGTACCTGACGGTGGTGCCCAGGTCCCAGGATCCTGGGGTCCAGTTGTCACGTGTTCCCCTGACAGGCTTAGCGCGGCCCGCAGGGGACAGAGTGACTCGCATCCTCTGCCCGTCCCGGCAGCTTGGGAGGAGGAACGACGGCAGGTGGTGGCCTGCAGAGAGCCCTCCCTGGAGCCCCAGCCATGGGAACCACCTGGCTTCTGTGACCTCACAGGGGGTGTGGATGACTGTGCCCTGTGGGACCCGGGTCCAGTCAGAGGCCAGAGCCACACCTGGAGGGCAGAGGACAGGCGGTCTCTCTGCTGGAGCCGAGGCAGCTCCATGGACGCCCACATTTAACTCGGGCGGCCCCACCATGAAGAAGGTCAAGAAGAAAAAGGTGAAGACCGAGACCAGGCGCCGCCGGGAGTCCATATCCCAACAGACCAGCTCGGACTCCAGCACACAGCCCAGCTCCGACGCCACCCAGCCCAGCTCCAACACCACGCAGCCCAGCTCCGAGGCCTCACGGCCAAAGCCGGTCACCGAGCCCACCCCACCGCAGCCGTGCAGGGAGCCCAGCACCCAGCAGCTGTGTCCCAAGCCCGCCCAGCCGCAGCCACAGCCGCAGCCGCAGCCGCAGCCAGAAGCCCAAGCTCTCCCAGCGCCCAAGACCTACCACTCCACCGGGAGCCTCTCCGCTCCCAGCCCCAAAGCAGCTCCGCCACCCAGGAAAGCAGGTGCGCCCACATCTCACCTGCACAGGTCTAGTCTCCTGGGGCAGGTCCCTAGGGGGCCGAGGGGCCAGTTAACGTGCGCTCTGGAGCTGTGCTGGTGAAGCATGCAGGTTTTTGTTGTTATTTTGACCTGAAAGACCAGGATTCCTGGGTTTTGTGTTTCCTCAGCATCCCGAGTCTCACGGAAGACAGTACATATTTATTAACCTTCATCTCGGCTCCGTACCAGTACTAGCTCATTAGGAGCCAGTGATACTGTGTGGATGCTGGAAAACTAAAACCAAGGACACATTAATAGAAGTATCTGGTTTAAAACAAAGGAGATGGCTTCACCGTGTTACTCCGACCTCATCAGGCTGTCCTCATGGGCTGCAAACGATGCCTAACAACCAAGATCAGAGAAGCTGGTCCTGGCGAGGGAGGTGGACGGGGATGGGGAGCTGAGAACCGAGTGGTCTGTGAGGGAGTTAGAGGGTGTCAGTCAGGTGCAAGGTGGGAGTAGAGTTGCCGTTGTGCCCAGGAGTCTAAGGCCGGTGGAGAGGGTGGCCAGGTACAAACAGCCCCCAGCCAGACTTTGATTTCAGACACACAGTGTGTAGTTCACGTGTCCCCGGTGCTGCGTGGCCGGCCTGCATTTTTATTTGCTGAATTGCTGACCCACAGGCTCTAGAAGCAGACAGGTTTCTGCTCAGTGTAAACAATCCCGCTGGAATCACGTCTTCCCCAGAGGGGCGTGGCTGTCTGAGCAAAGTGGTTGGTCCGTCGTCCTGAGTAGCTGGAGAGGCTGAGTTAGTGCTGGACTCAGGGGGACGCGAGTGGCGTTAGGAGCGGGCGGTGCTGTTCTGGTACTCACATCCTGGTGCCTGCTCCCTGCAGTGTCACCCAGCACTTACTGTGTGTCCGGCCGTCCAAGTTCATCTACTCATCGGATAGCCTTATTGGGAAGGGACTGTCCCTGTCCCCATTTTATAGATGGAGAAACTAAGGCTCACAGGAGTCAGACAGCTTGCTCTGGAGCAGCCCTGTTAGCACTCCAGAGTCCTTGCCCTGAACCACAGCTCGGCCACTCAGTTCCAGGAGACTCGAGCTCTCCCCAGGAAAGAGAATGACCTGCCCGGGGCCTCTCATGCAAGATGGGAGTTTGTTTGCACTGAGCAGGCCGCGCCCTCTGGGATGCTGAGCAAAGAGAGTAACCCAAAGGTTGCCATGACAACAGGCTCCTGTGGCTAAGAATCCACCAGCCTCAGCCCAAGGCCACGGGTCTGAGTGCTGCAGAAGGTGTCCAGCGCGCCGTGAGCATGGGCCACAGAGCAGCATTTCAGCACCACAGTCCTTGGAACTGGGATTGTAGGAAGCAAAACTTTTCATTCCCACATCTTGTAAAGACAGCCTGGGGCTCTGTCTCAGAGAGGAGTTTCACTTACTAAGGAAACCAAGCAAGATTCCCTGGTGGCTAGGCAGTGACCACGGTTGACCCCTGCACTCCTTCCGGAGGAATTGTCCTCTGAGCCAGTGTGGAAAAGAACATTGGAGATACGGGATGGAGACCTTTAAGTAAAGGAAGTAATTTCTAAAATCAAGACTGTTTGTGTACAAAATATGGCCACTCAAACAAAGATAAGACCCCGCTAGGATGACTGTAATAAAAAAGATGGTCAATAGAGCTAAGGACAGCAGTGCACACCTGTAATCCCAGCTCAGAGGATGAGGCAGGAGGAGTACAAGTTCAAGCCCAGCCTAGCAAGATCTTGTCTCAAAGATCTGTGCAAAGATCTGTGCAACCTAGCAAGATCTTGTCTCAAAATAAAGGCCAGTATGGGGCTCAATGTTAGAGCACTTATTCGAGGCCCTAGGTTCAATCCCCAGTACCACAAAAACAAAATTTTAAAAATTGTACAGTTACAGATGTTGCTGAGGATGTGGAGAAACTGGAAACTATGAAATGGTGCAGCTGCTGAGGAAAACTGGGAAACTGGCAGTTCCTCAAAAGTTAAAAAGTTGCTGCCGGGTAGTGGCACATGCCTGTAATCGAAGCATTTGGGAGGCTGAGGCAGGAGGATCACCTCAAGTTCAAGACCATCCTGTGCTACATAGTTCGAGGTCAGCCTGAATTACATAGCGAGACCCTGTCTCAAAAAGCCAAAAGCAAAACAGAGTTGCCTTATGACCTAGCAATCTCACTCTTGAGCACAGACACAAGAGAATTCAAAACAACAGTCTTGGGCCGAGCATGATGGTACACGACTAAAATCCCAGCACCTGGGAGACTGAGGCAGAGGTACTGCATGAGTTCAAGGCCAGCACAGGCTACATAAGCAAGTTCAAGGTCAGCCTGAATGACATAGTGAGAGCCTATCTCAAAGAACAAAACCTCCAATCCCTACAAAATCTTGTACAAGAATGTTCATAGGAGCATTATTCATAATAACCAAAAAGTGGAAACAGCCCAAGTACCCATCAACTGATGGGTGGATGAACAAAATCTGGTATAATAGCACAATACAGCAAATGCAGTGAAAGACAAAAAACAAAAACAAAAAAAACAACAAAAACATTAGGCTGAATGAAAAAAGAGAGGTTCTCACCGACATGATTCCACGTGTCTGCATCTGAAATGCCCAGACTAGGCGATTTATTGCCAGGGACTTGGTGGGGGAGGAACCAGGGAGTGAATGCTAAGGTGGATATGATTTACTTTTTAGGAAATGAAAATGTCCCAAAATTAGGTGGTGGTGATGGTCACACAACTTTATGAGTATACACAACTAAAAGCCACTTAATACTCCTGAACGAGCGAATTTCATGGTCTGGGAATAATCAATTTTATTTTTTTTAACGAAAAGTAGGGAAACAAAGATGTACTGCCCTTGGAATCCCTTCCTTCCGCATTCCAGGAAGGGTGGGTGAAGTTCGCAGGAGCTCAGGCCTGAGGAATCCCTAGCCGGGTCTAGCTGGATTGGTAAGAGCTGAAAGTTACCCAGCTGGAAATCCTCTTGCCTAACAGCAGGGGGCGCCACCTCCACGTCCTGCTGGGATCCAGCCCAGAGGCCAGAAATGAGAGATCCCTTTGAGAAGTATTTCCAGGACTGCAAACCAGAGCAGCCTTGTCTTCTGCACGGCTCACAGCGCCCGCCTACCCAGAAGTGGAACGTGGCTGCTTCCCCTCTGGCAGGCTCCAAGCTCTCCTGGGTGGGCAGCCACCTGCTTGTCTCTCTTCCTGCCACATCTGTGGCCCCATTTCACTGGCTCCAAAGGTAGAAATCTCGAGTTGAAGTCAACTTCTGCAGCCTACTTGCTGTAAGGGCACAGCCCACATATCCCTTGAGCCTCAGTTTCCTTATTTGTAAAATGTACGATGGTTGTGATAATTAAATGAGATGGACAATGCCTGGAAGTGTGGAGGGACTGTGCCGAGGGACTGAGGTCCAGCTTGGGTAGTTGGGTGCCGCATCCTGGCTGAGGCCTTTAGACACTCTGGGTTTCCATGGTAACCCTGCAGCTGCCACATGTGTGCACGCAGCTTGGCGGCCAGGGAGCCTTCCCGAACTGTCCTCCTTTCTGTCCCTCGGCTCCCTGAGGCATGTGCATCCCTCATCTGTCCCTTTCTCTGTCCACCAGGGCCTGTGACCCCTGCGGGCCCGTGGCCCTGCTCCTGCGTTGCCTGCCCAGGCAGCTCCACTTGCTGGCGTCGCCTGGGGCTTTGCCACAGCCGCATCTTCGATGTCCTTCTGCCTCGGGATTGGCAGGCCATGCCAGGGAGAGGATTCCCCAACCTACTCACCTTCTACAGGTTCCCGGGCGCGTGGGGGGCTGGCGCCTGGGGCTCGGGTTCGCAGGGCGAGGCTCAGTCCCCAGCCCCTGGGAGCGGTCACGAGTAACTACCTCTGGGAATGACAGGCCACGCAGGCCCTTTCTGACCCAACCTGCATCTGGGGGACGCACCCACCTTTGCAGAGGGGTGCCTGTTTCTTTCCTTTCTGGGATCTTCTTTTCAGGCAGTTCCTTTTTCCTTTCCCTATAGACTCTCTCTGTTCCACAGAACACACTCCCGCCCCGATGTTGGGGCACACACCTGTAATCCCAGCACTCTGGGAGGCTGAGGCAGGAGGGTGGCAAGTTGAAGCCCAGCCTGGGCATCTTAGCGGTTTAGCAAAACCATGTCTTGAAATTTAAAAAAAAAAAAAAGTTCTTTTAAAGGGCTGAGGATGACTCCCTGGGTTCAATCCCCAGTACCAAAACAAAAAACAAAAGGCAAAGAAACATACAAAAAAGCTTACCTCCTTCATCAACTCCCTGGGACTTGGGAGCTTTTCGAGCTTCGATTGCTTGACCTGTCTAGGAATTTCCTGGAATTTAGTGATAAGAGCAGACTGTGACCCTAAGCCCCCTCCAGGTCACAGCAAGGCCTCAGCCACTTCCATCAGGCTGTTCCTGGGGTCTCCACTGGGGCCACACACCACCCCACCCCACCCCCCGGCTGCTCTGTGGATGGCACCCTCCCCGCCCCCACCCTGTCACCTGCAGTCCAGCCCACTTGTCCTCCTCCACAGAGCCATGCCAGGCCCGCCGCTGCCCCTCCTGAGAAGACACTGTGGCTGCAGACCCGGGGTTACTGTTATTGTTCTAGAACCGTCTCTACCCTGAACCGCGTGCAGTGGCTGGGGAGCCATGTCCTGGGCCCTTAGAGGCTGAACGAGAGACAGGAAGTGCCGCGTCCCCGGAGGTCCTGGGAGTTTCAGAACGAAACAGTGCTTGGGGTCCAGCTGGACACCTTGGGGTCCCCACGATGTAAGCTGAGCCTCAAAGAATCCTGGGATCCTCTATGGCTTAAATTGAAGAGGGAGATCCAAGTAGGCAGAGGAAAGGCAAAAACAAGGCTCAGAATCAACCTGAGATGAAATCTTGGCTCTTGGCTTAAGATTCGCATTCACATTAAATAAGAATCCCTACCTTTGTAGGAGTTCTAGCGAAAGGGTTGCATTTTTGGAATGCCTTCCTGGAAATGACTAGTGTGGTAGTATATTCTTTCCAGCCTTTGTAACCAGCGTAGTCTGTTATTTCCTGGGGTTCCTTATCTCTAAAATGGATGGTGGTGCACACATGTGTAATCCCAGTACTTGGGAGGCTGAGACAGGAGGGTCACGAGTGTTTGAGCTGGCCTGGGCTACATAGTGAGTTCAAAGCCAGTCTGGGCTACACAGCAAGACCCTGTCCCTCGCCCCACCAAAAAAAGAAAGAAAGAAAGAAAGAAAGAAAGAAAGAAAGAAAGAAAGAAAGAAAGAAAGAAAGAAAGAAAAGAAAGAAAGAAAGAAAGAGAGAAGAAATGCACAATTCACACACACATTGGAGTCAGAGGATAGGTCCTACCATCTAGGGCTATTGTGAGGACTGAGAGATCAAGGCGTGAGGGGTCCTCTCCCCCTCCAAACGCCAGGCCAGGCCAGGCCATCCTCAGGTCCCAGGGGGCTTTGTGTTGGAGATTTGTTGGAAGGGGCAGGAGAATAATGTTCCCTCAAGAGCAGGATCCAGAGGGGACCTCATAATTTCCACTTTCTCCCGGATGCAAAGTCCTCTTCTCCAAACCCCCTCCTGCTTGCTCCACAGAAAACCTCCCAAGAAACACTGCTTCCCTCGTGCTACAAGCCCTCGGGACTGTGGCTGTGGCTCTGGGGGCCCTGGGAGCTGCCTACTACATCACTGACGCCTGGTGACGAAGCCCAGGCCCGCGCCCAGCAGGTAGGAGGAGCCCCTGTCCCTTCTCTGAATGCAGGGGTCTCTGCGGGTGGGCCAAGCCCCTGAGCCTCTCAGGTCAGTGCCTCACTTCTGTCCTCTCAGGCAGCCCTGATGCTCGCGGAGGATGCTGGGCCCACTGTCAGGGCACCAGAGCGGACGCCTACCTCCTCCCGTGCCCCTTCTTCCCCGGGACAGCTCCCAGTACTCCTGGTCGTGGGTACTGGACTGGCGGTGTGGGAGGGCCGGGGGCAGGCCTTCCTTCCCCACCATCTCCTGTCTTCCTTCTGTCCTCTCCGTCACTGTGTTCTCCACGCTGGTCTGTGTCTCGCCGCACATGGCTCTGTGGTGTACATGTGATCTGACTTCCCAGCTATGCTACAAGATCCTTGAGGGCAAACGGCAGGCCTTGCTCTGCCGCCTCCACTCCCGCCCCACCTCAGCCAGGCTCTCAGAAGCAGAGCCTGGAGCAAGGATCAGGTGCACAGGAAGTGCTCTGAGGAAGGAGAAGGGGAGGGGAGAGAGGGCAAGGGAGGAGGTGAACAAGGCTTCAGCCGGATCCCAGGGGACCCCGGGACAAGAACTGCACCCCACAGCTGCGCTCACAAGAGGCGTGAGGCCTCCCCTTTGGCTCCCCATGAGACAGTCTGCCTTTGGCTGCAGGGTGGAGGCAGGGAGTGCATTTCTTTGTGGAAAAAGCAGCTCCACTCAGCCCTGGACCTCCACTGCTCCCAGGAGTGGGCAGAGAATGGGCACCCTGCAGCCCAGGGCTAGGAGTAGATGTTCAACTCGCTCAAAAGCTAACCCAGAAAATAGCTCCAGTGAGAGCTCGGCATCCTCCCCAGGCTGCACGCATCTGTTCCAGGGACACTTGTGGAGTAGAATTTGAGGCACCTGCCACCTCAGGAAGTACCACAGCAGTTAAGAGCCTCAGTTTTCCCATCTGTGACTAGGGAACGTCACCGTGCCTGCTCATTCGAGCTTGTTGGCAGTGACACGTCCTGCAGGACAGAGCTGGCGGCTGGCGGGTCTCAGCACTGCTGCTGTTGGGTGGTTGGAAAGATGCTGCCTTGGAGTTAGAGCCCATAGCTTCCAGCCCTGACAGTGTTACCAGAGGACCTGGGCAGCCTGACAGTCAGTGTTATCCCTAGCGGGGACAGCAACAGCCCCTCCCAGGGGTTCAGTGAAGGACCTGCAGAGGTGCAGGGCTGCTGTCGGGCTGGGGGACGGAGATACTGGCTGCACGAGGAGGGCACTGTATTGATGTTCCCTCCCCGAGGTTCCCTGCAGCAGAGCCCACTGTGGCTGAGTGAGTGTCCTAGTTACTTTTCTTCCCTGGGAAATAATACCCAACACCCACAAGTTAAAGGAAGATAGGTTTATTTTGCCTCACAGTTTGTAAAGGTCCAGTTCATGGTCTGCTGGCTCCCTGGCATGGCAGAGGGGCACCGCAGAGGAGAGTTATTCATGGCCAGCTGGCAGGAAGCAGAGAGGGATCAAGGGGGGAGGAGGGACAGAGAGACCCTTTCAGGCCACGCCCCCAGAGACCACCAGGCTCCACCCCCCAACATCACATTTGACTATAAATTCATCAGCATAGGAATCCACAGATGAATGTCACACCCCCATGACCCACTTACCTCCCCAAAGCCCCACATGTGAGCATTTGAGGCTTCGGGGGACATTGAGATGGAAACCATAATAGCACAGGTTCTGGAGGCACATGGGCTTGGGGTCCGAAGCCACTCAGTATCCAGAACCCCAGAGCATGGAGCAGGATCCTTGACCCCTTAACTCTTTTTTTTTTTTTTTTTTTTTTTTTTTTTGGTGCTGGGAATCAAACTCAGGACCTTGTGCTTGCCAGGCAGGCAGTTATGCCCCTGAGCTATATCCCTAGCACCTGACCCCTTAACTCTTAAATGGAGAGGATGGCTGGGCTTAGCAGCACAGCCTATAATCCCAGCACTTGGGAGGCTGAGGCAGGAAGATTGCTGAAAGTTCAGGGTCAGCCTGGGCTTTGTAGTGAGTTTAGAACCAGCCTGAACTACATAGTGAAACCTCATCTCAAACCACCACCCCCATGATGGAGACGATAATGGCACAACTCTCACTGGGAGCTTTGTGCAGTGGCATTATCGTAGCCCATGAGGTTTATCCAAGTCGTGACTACGGCTAATCAAAAACTTCTCATTGGGTTTAGAGGCCACTGAAAAAGTTCTCATGGACTGTTGGGCGCATGCTGGGCATGAGTTAAGCCTTCGGTGCCACAGCAGCAACATTACCATCTCTCGACAGTTCAGCAAACTTGATTGACTTTGATGCTTGTCATGTCACTTCATATTTTCCTTTAAACCAGCTTATTTTTTTTTTTTTACTTAAATGCTTTTTGTTGTTGTTGTTGGCACTAAAGAGTAAGCCCAGGGCTTTCACGCTGAGCTACATTCGCTGCTGTTTATTTGTTATCTTGAGACAGGGTCTTGCTAAGTCACTAAGTTGTCCAGGCTGGACTTGAACTTATGATTCTCCTGCCTCAGCATCGCAGAGTGCTGCTATTACAGGCTTGCATCACCCTGCCTGGAAATTTGTTTTTTTTTTTTTTTTTTTTTTTTTTTTTGTTTTTTGGTTTTTCTCCGGTACCGGGAACCGAACTCACGACCTTGCGCTTGCCAGGCAGGCGCTTTTTGCCGCTGAGCTAAATCCCCAGCCCCTGGAAATTTGTTTTTAAAGGAAATTTAGTCTGGCCATAAAGGAAAAGTCCTCCCACTTGTCATGAAAATTCGAACAGTAAAGACACACGCTCTGCAAAAGAAACGTCACGCGGGTACCTGATGAAGCCTCAGCCTTGCGGCCCGCCCCCTTGCTCAGCTTGCACAGGCTGCCCCACAGTGTGGGGTGTGGAGATGGCCCAGCTCCACCCTGAGACCCTGTCCTCCACCTCAAGCAGAGGGACGGAAGTGGGAGGACTTTGTCACTCTGTGTCACACAGAGTCCACCGGCAGAGCGGGGCCTGCGGCCGCTGGAGAGGAGAAGTTGTGTAGGGGGAAGAAGGAGGGGAAGCTGCACCCCCACCCCATGGCTGCAACTCAGCCTTGGTGACAAAGTCACTAAGCTTCTCATCTCCCAAGTTACCTGTGTTTGGGGGGACAGCAACTGGCCACTGGGGGCCTGGGTTGGGACAGTCATTGTGACATCGCTCTTTTCTCTAGTACTAGGGGTGACTCCAGGGCTTCCCCACAAAGCTTCAGCCCTAGTCCAGTTTTATTTTGAGCCAGGGTCTCACTAGGTTGCCCAAGCCCTGCATTCCTCTTGCCTCAGCCTCCCACGGTGCCAGCACACCCCTCTTGCTTGTACAGTGTCGCAGCCTCAGCAGTCCCGGAAGCGGCCCCTCCTCCTTAGTCCGGCCGGCCATGGGCCCCCTTGCCTGGGTGCAGGGTCAGGGCACGACTTTCTGGAGGAGGATGTGATGGCTCCAGGCTTGGGCTCCACTGTGGCCAGCCTACCCCAAAGGGAGTCGCCTGAGATGGGGCTGTGCCTGGAGGTTCTGGGGGTGCCTTTCCCCACGTTCCCCACGGCTTGTGCCTGAGGCCCTCAGCACGGAGATCCATGCCACTCAGCGTCTGGCTGCTGGACCTGGGTTCGGCTGAGCTCAGCAGGCCAGGGTCCTCTCAGGTCCCCCCCAGATGAAAGCACCACCACAAGTGCCCACCGACGCAGCAGGCGCAGCGGGGCCTTTCCGCCGGGTCGGAGTCCACTGAGCTCCCCCGGAGGCACAGGCGCGTGTTCCGCTGGCTTCGCCTCTCCCAGCGCCTCTGACTCCCACAGCCGCGCCAGCTCCGCTCCGTTCTGTCTCAGCCACTCGCATCCAACGCTTGACCTTTCTTTGTCATTGAAGCAGTTGGTACCCAGGTGTTCACTTTGTTAGTCTCTGTTCCTTTCCTTGATTTATTTTTCACTGGTGCACTTTACAGGTGCACAAGGGTCACATTCACCCCAGGATTCTGTGCCTGGCTGCTGCTTTTCCCCACTCCCCTCCCCTCTCTTCTACCCCACTCCCCTCGTTACTTACAAAAGCTTTGTTTTCACTTTTTTCCTTCTATTTCTTTCTTGTCCCTTCTTTCCTTTTCTCCTCCCCTTCCCTTGTTCTCCTTCTCATTTAAACATTTTCTCCCCATTTCCCAATAGCATGCACTTTGGTCCTTATTCACACTTTTGCTTTCTCACACCAGAGAAAGAATTCGATATTTAAACATGTGTGTCCAGTTTCTTTCACTTAAGAGTATGGTCTCAAGGTGCATCCATGTAGCTAGACATGTCTCGAATGTATCCTTCTTTATGGCAGAGTACTATTCCATTGTATAAAAAAACCACATCTTCTTTATCCATTCACCAGTTGACAGGCATCTGGGTTGTTTCCAAGATTTAGCTATGACAAACTGTGCAGCTAGAAACATGGGTGCACATATGTCTCTGTGGTACGATGCCTTTAATTCTTCTGGGAAGATACCCAGGAGGGGAATAGCTGAGTCAAATGGAAGCTCTACTTTTAGTTTTTGAGGAATCTCCACACTGATTTCCACAGTGGTCACACCAGTCTGCCTGCCTACCAACAGTGGAGAAGGGTTCCTTTTTCCTCACCACCCTGCCAGCATTTGTTATTGACTGATTTCTTGACGACAGCCATTCTTTCTGGGGTGAGATGGGATCTCTGCATTGTTTTAATTTGCATCTCTCAAATGATCGGTGAGGTTGAACACTTTTTCATATATTTGCTGTTTCTACTTCATCATCTGAGAAGTGTCTGTTCATTTCAATTGCCCATTTTTGAACTGGGTCTTTAAATTTGAGGGGTCTGATTTTTTTTTTTTTGAGTTCTTTATATATTCTAGATATTAGTTCTTTGTCTGAGGAACAGCTGGCAAAAGTTTTTCCCTGTGGGTGGCTCTTCACTCTGTTGGTGGTTTCTTTTGCTGTAAACTCAACTATTTTAGCACTCTAATCATACATCATAGAGCAAATGATAAGGTTTAGGTTCCAGGATGAAAAGGGTAAAGAATCTCTAGGAGATTAAGTCAGTGTAGACACAATGCAGAGCTGGATATGGTGGCACACACCTGTAATCCCAGCACTCGGGAGGCTGAGGCAGGAGGATCACCGAGAGCTTGGGCTATGTAGTGAGCTCAAGGCCAGCCTGAACTACACAGTGAGACACTGTCTCCAAAAGCCGAAACAGACAGATAGATTTAGGCTCCGAAGTGGGCAGCACCAATGACAGAGAGGATTGAATCCAGGCAGTCGGGAGATGTTGCCCGGTGCTCTCTGGGCAGAGGAGCACACCAACGCGGTCTGTGACAAAGTGACAGGTCAGGGCGCCACGCGGTCTGAGGTGTGTCTCCTTTTCCCTGTCCTGCACGGGATGGTGGCACCACCATGGGTCTGGCGTGTCCAGTGAGCTCCTTGGTGTCCTTTATAATTAGCACAAATCAGTCAGTGTGTCCTCCGTGCCTTACAGCTGTGCCAGGCCGGTGGTGGTGGTTTGTTGGATCATTGCACCTTGGCATTTGTACCCCAACCAGAGAGACATAGGGCAAGCTGTGATCCATACCAAATAGAGTCGCTCGGGGCAAGACAGCTGCAAAGGGTCAGGGAGGCGCTTCCTAGAGCCCTGACAACTCCGTAGTAATGAGAACCAGAAGCTGAGTCACCACACCTAGGTTTAACAGTGTAGGTCGTCTGCCCCAGCCAGGCAAAGCGCGGCACACATCCAAACCAGGCAGGACCCCGGCCGGCAGGAAGGAGGGACACAGAAGGTGGGTGGGATGGGGCATGCACTGTGGGTACTCTGTGGGGGACACTGAGTCCTCCTGAGCCTAAGGCTCGGTGCTCAGTCCCTGTGGGAGGCTCACAGGTGGTGTAGCGTTCCCTGTCCAGAAAGTGGAGAACCAGCTGACAGCAGTCCCGAAGTTACCTCCTGTTTTGGGAAAGATGCTTCTAGAATGTTCTTTCCTAAAACTCAGTGAACCCCTTCCCAGACACCCTCTTCAGCCAATGATGAGGCGTTACCAACAAAAGGCTCCCCTCCCGCTCCCTCGGGGACGGAGTGCAGGCAGCCTCCGCAGTGTGGCCCAGGGTTGGCGAGTGAAGCTCTGACTTAGCGCCTGGGCCCTGAGGGGAGGAGGAAGAAGCCAGAAACACTGACACCAGGCCAAGTGGAAGCCAGGCATTTTGCCACGGTCGCCAGGCCTGAGGGAAGAGGTGGACTCCACGCGGGGTGTGTGGCTGAAAGAAGACCAGACATGAAAAGTTCGCTTTTCCACGAAAGGCTCTTAGCTGCCAAACCCTCATCCCGAAGGTGTAAAACTGGAAAGCCGCCTGTGTTCTGCGTCACAGAGAACTGCCTGAGCTAATGGCTCTGATCTTATTTTTCTTCTCTTACAGATCCAGTTTCCATCAAAGGATCTCACTTGTCACCAAAATAAAGCAAAAAAAAAAAAAAAAAAAAATTTTTTTTTTACTGTGTTTTACTCAGGGACACAAAAGGGTGGGGGGTCAGCACGGGCCTTGGGGACTGTTGGAGCCGCAGGTCAGGCAGGGAGACCCACCACTCCTGCCCAGGGCCACCGCCCCAGCACACTTCCCCGGCACGCTTCCCTGGCGCGTGCTCGAGAGAACAAGTGATTTCTTTCAGATCCACCCGAGTCCCAGTGCAGGAACAGTAAGGCTTAACTCAATACCTGCGGTACTGGTACCGTAACCAGCCAGTGGGACTTCCGGTCCGTGCTATTCGTAGCTTGTGGCACAGGAGGAATGCGCTGGTCCATGTCCGGCTCCGAACCTCGGGGTCACGCTGTCCCTGGGAAATGGCTTCTCTCGCTCCCTGTGAGGGGGCGGCCTGACCCGCAGCCTGTGCTCAGCCCGCCCAGTGCCTGTGGGCCTTTCCTTCCCGGCTAGAAGTCCGAAGCAGAGCCAGGAGCGGGAAGGTCACACGGGAAAGGGGGGACAGCCAGTCCTGGGTGCAGAGGCCACGGAGGACTCCTACTCGAGGGAGGACACTGGGGTGTTTTACACCCACTCCTGTCTGGCAGGCAGGTAGTTGATTCCTCCATACTTTGTCCCACTCTGGGGAGAAGCCCCCAGGCAAAGAAATGAGATGCCAGCAAAGCCATAACCCAGAAGGGGTCAACCCTACATGCACATGAGTGTTCCACAGAGGCACATCCAAGGGACCTGCCGAGCTGCTCACAATTGGTCAAGGGAGGGACAGGCGTGGTGGTGCATACCTGTGATTCCAGCAGTCAGGAGGCTGAGGCAGGAGGATTGCCACTAGTTTGAGGCCAACCTGGGCTACATAGTGAGTTCAAGGCCAGCCTAAACTACATAGTGCTTGAGACCCTGTCTCAAAAAGAAAGGAAGGGAAAGAAGGAAGGAAGGGAACCAATGCTGGGCAGCTAAAAGCAGATTTCCTCCGAGGCGGGGCCTGTGCACCCCTCATTTGCCCACCACCCCTCCCCTCTGCCGCCTCCCCAGACTGCATGCCCCGGCGCCCAGGAGCAAGAACTCACAGCCCTGGGCTGTGGATCCCGGCAATTAGATTCCCAGGCGGTGCTGACCTGGGCAGCACCTCCACAGCACCCCCAGGGAAACGTGCGCCATTGCTGCTTGACACAGCGCCTGGGGACACTGTGGGGTCATCTGCTGGCCCTGGCCTTGTACTGCGGCTCCCCGGGCATCTTGAAGACGGGACGCCGGGAGGAGAGGGATCCGCGTGCAGAATGATCAAGGATGCTGGCAGGGCCCCTCTTCCTTGCTGCTGGCACAGAAGAGGATGCCAGGCAGGGCTCTTGCCTTCAAGTCCATTTGGGGTAAACTGAGATCTGGGTTGGGCCGTTGTATCCGGGCTGTTTTACCCAGGCCATCGTTGGATGATATCACTTGCTGCCAGTTCAAAGCAGCAGCCTCCGGTAGGTGCTTCTGAGAGCAGAGAGCAAAGCTGGGGACACCAGTGAGCGGGTTATGTGTTGAAAATTGCCATAGCCCAGTCTTCAACAGCCAAGTTGGGCCGAGCATGGCAGAGGCCAGGCCCCGGGCTCTGCACCCTCACCAGGCTGGGCGGGCCTGGCCCTGAGCCTGAACATGGTCTTGAGACCACAGAGCAGTCAGGTCTGGGGTCCAGGCCGGCGGGGAGAGGTACACAGGCTGGGGCAAAGGACAAAGGGCAGAACCAGGTCCAGAGAGGCCTTCCTCCTGCAGCTGCCGGGGGACCGGCTGGAAGATCCTAGCAAGCTCCGTCCACACCCTGCAGGAAGCCACCCTCCTGCCAGCCCTGCAGCCCGGCACATGGCCTTTCTTGAGGGACTGAGGAACAGAGTGACCAAGGAGCCAGAGCTGGTGCCAGGCCCCGAGGAAACACTTGAATGGAAACCTCTTCTGCCTCCTGCAAGGCCCAAGCTCTGAGCCAGCGCCAAGGGCAGCAGAACAGGCCTGGGCCCCTGAGGACACCAGGCTCCTCGAGCTGCAGCGGGCAGGTCCTGGCCTCACCAGGGGTCTTGTGGAGACCTCTGGCCCCAAGCAGCACCTCTGGGCACACAGGGATGGCATATGCACCATCACACCTCGGGCGGCCAGCTCCCCAAGGTCAGAGAGGGATGCAAAGGGGCCACAGCGCCCTTGCCAGTGTCCCAAGATTCCTGGCCAAAGCCAAGTGGAACCAAGCCCAGAGCTTGAGGCGCCTCCTCACAGGGTGTAGCATCTCTGGCTGCCAAGGAGGAAAGGGTCCAAGGAAGAGGACACTTAGGTCTAAACCACAGGGCTGAGCAGGGTTGGTGATGGAGCATTAAAGGTTTCTGTTCCAGATGAGTGTGGTGGTGCACTCCTGTATTCCCAGCACTCTGGGAGGCTGAGGCAGGAGGGTGGCAAGTTGGAACTCAGCCTGGACAGCTTAATGACTTAGTGAGACCCTGTCAGGATAAAAAATTTTAAGGGCTCCAAACAGGTAGTGCATGCACAAAGTTTCTGTCCCCAGGTACCAGGTCAGAGGTGCCCAAGGGAACGAGGTGGCAGATCATTTGTTTTTCAGTCAGATTTTATTGGTACATTTTAGGTATACATAATCATCACACTCATCATAGGGAATTTGTACCTGTACAAGGTATAACTTGGTTTCCCATTCCTCTTACCCTCCCTTCAACCCCTTTTCCCCTCCCCATTTACAAAAGCTTTTCTCCATGTTTTCTTTCTTTCCTCTCTTTTTCTTACTTTTCCCTCTTTCCTTTTCCCCTCCCCTCTCCTTGTTCCCCTCCCCATTTTAACATTTTCTTCCAATTTACAATATCTATTACACATTTTGGTCCTTATTTACACTTTTGGTTTCTCACACCAGAGAGACAATGCAGTATTTACTCAAGTGTGATGATTTATTTCACTTAAGAGTATGGACTCAAAGGGCCAGGGATTTAATTCCGTGGTGCTTGGTGCCTGCTTGGCAAGCACAAGGTCCTGAGTTCAATTCCTGATACAAAGAGACAGAGAGAGAGAGAGAGAGAGAGAATTTTGACTGGACACAGTGGTGCATACCTGTAATCCCACCATTCAGGAGGCTGAGGTAGGAGGATAGTTGTGAGTTCAAGGCCAGCCTGGGCTACAAAGTGGCTCAAGGTCAGCCTAAACTGCATAGCAAGACCCTGTCTCAAAAAAAAAAAAAAAAAAAAAAAAAGTATGAACTCAAGGTGCATCCATTTTTCTAGAAATGTTTCAAGCACATCCTTCTTTATGGCAGTGTAGTATTACATTGTATAAAGAAAAAACCACATCTTTATCCATTCCTCAGTTGATGGACATTTGGGTTGTTTCCAAGATTTAGCTATGACAAACTGTGCAGCTAGAAACATGGGTGCACATATATCACTGTGGTACAATGCTTTTAATTCTTCTGGGAAGATACCAGGAGGGGAATAGCTGAGTCAAATGGAAGCTCTAGTTTTAGTTTTTGAGGAATCTGTACACTGATTTCCACAGTGTTTGCACTAGTCTACATGCCTACAAACAGTGGAGAAGGGTTTCTCTTTTCCTCACAGCCCTGCCAGCATTTGTTATGGGCTGATCTCTTGATGATAGTCATTCTTTCTGGGGTGATATGGAATCTCAGTGTTGTCTTAATTTGCATCTCTTGAATGACCAATGATGTTGAACATTTCTTCACATTTATTTGCTGTTCCTACTTCTTCATCTGAAAAGTGTCTATTGATTTTAGATGTCCATTTTTGGACTGGATTTTTAAATTTGGGGGAGGGCCTGATTGTGTGTGTGTGTGTGTGTGCATGTGTGTGTGTTACTAGCAATTGAACCTAGAAGCACTGAGCTATATTCCTTTTTTTTTTTTTCTTCAGGTTTTTTTGTTTTGTTTTGTTTTTTGAGACAGGGTGTTGAACTATATAGCCCAGGATGACCTTGAACTCACAGAGATCCTCCTGCCTCTGCCCCTTGAGTGCTGGAGTTACAGGCTTACCGGCATGTGCCACCAGGCCTGGCTGGATCCTGCCTTTTTTGTTTTGTTTTGTGATAGGCTCTCACTATGTAGGTCCAGCTGGCCTGGAACTTACAGCACTCTTCTTGCCTCAGGCTCCAATTACAAGCAAGAAAAAGAGCGTGTCTTTTGGTGGCCATCTGAGCAGGGTGGCTAGGTCTGACTTTTTGGAGTTCTTTCTATGTTCTTGATAGTAATCTTTTGTCTCAGGAACAGCTGGCAAACATTTTTTTCCCACATTGTGGGTTATTTCTTCACTCTGTTGGTGATTTCTCTTGGTTTGTAAGATCTTTTTAATAAGATGAGATCTCAATTATTGATTCTTTGTGATAGTTTCTTTGTGATTGGGGTTTTATTCATAAACTCTTTGCCTACACCAATGTCTTGAAGAATTTGAACTCTTATATCTTCCAGCAGATTGAATGTTTCTGTTTTAACATTTAGATCTTTGATCCATTTCAACTTTAGCTTAGTCCATGGTGAAAGATATGGATCCAGTTTTAATCTTCAGGATGTGCAAAGCCAGTTTCTCCAGCACCATTCATTAAAGAGGTGATCTTTCTTCCAGTGAATGTGTTTGGCACCTCTAACGTAAGATAGCGAAGTACGTCTGGAGTTGTTTCCGCACCTTCTATTCTGTTCTACTGCTCCTCGGCCTGTTTTTTTGCCAGTACTACGCTGTTTTTATCACAGTAGCTTTCTAGTACAATTTCAAGTCAGAGATTGTGATGCCCCTGGCCCCGCTTTTGTTGCCCAGACTTGCTTTTGCTGTTCTAGGTCGCTTGTGGTTCCAGATGATTTTTAGGATTGTTTTCTCTAATTCTGTGAGATACGCTATCAGAATTTTGATCAGGATTGCATTAAATCTGTATAACAGTTTTGGAAATATGGCCATTTTGGCTATATTGGTTCGTCCCACCCAAGAGCAAGGGAATCTTTCCATTTCCTGATATCCTCTTCAATCTCCTTTTTCAGTGTACTGTAGTTTTCAATGTAGAAGTCCTTTACTGCCTGCATTAGACTGATTCCTAGGTATTTCATTTTTTTGTATGCTATTGTGAAAGGTGTTGTTTCCCTAATTTCTCCCTCAGTAAATTCACTATTCATGTACAGGAAGGCTATTGATTTTGGAGGGTTGATTTTGTATCCAACTACGCTACTGAATTTGTTTATTAAACTTAGAAGTCTTTTGGTGGAGCTTTTTTTTTTTTTTTTTACTTTTTTTTCAGTACCGGGAATTGAACTCACGACCTCGCACTTGCCAGGCAGGAACCATGCCGCTGAGCTAAATCCTCAGTTCCCTTGGTGGAGCTTTTGGGGTCTTCTATGTAGAGTATCATGTCATCTGTGAATAATGATAATTTCACTTCTTCCTTTCCTATCATTATTCCTTTTATTTCTCTCTCTTGTCTAATTGCTCTGGCTAAAGTTTCCAGAACTATGTTGAATAGGAGTGGAGGCAGTGGACATCCTTGTCTTGTTCCTGATTTTAGAGTGAAAGCTTTCCGTTTTTGATGGTGGGTCATCTGAGGTCTGTTTTATGCCTTCGGTGACCAGCGTGTTATATGTATTTGGGGACATCGTTTTTTTCTGTTGGAACTAGCAACAGAAATGGAATTAGGAACTGTGGTGGAATTAGGAACTGATTTAGTTTTAACAAACTTCTAGCTAGCAGAGTAGTACACGCATGGAATCCCAGCTGCTTGGAAGGCTGAGGCAGGAGAATCACAAGATCATTGCCAGTCTGGATAACCTAGCAAGACTCAAAAAATAAGGAATAAAAAGGGCTGGGGCTGGAGCTCAGTGATGGTACACCATGGGACAGAGGTCTCTCTCTTGTGGTTTGGTTTTTTTTTTTTTTGTCTTTTTGAGACAAGGTCTCTCTAGGCAGTTCAGGCTGGCCTTGAGCTCACTTTGTAGTCCAGATTGGTCTCAAACTCACAACAATCCTCCTGCCTCAGCCTCCCGAGTGCTAGGATTACAGGCGTGTACCACCACGCCCCGCAGTACTTATTGTTCGGGTTGTAGCATTGCCAACTCCTGGAAGTGTCTCACATATAGGAAGTGGTCAATAATACTTTGCTTGGATTAGAAGCAAAGGAGGGAGACAGGAGAGGAGAAGGGAGAGAGATTGAGGTATAGTGTAGCACTTTTCTAGGAAGAAGGAGGCGGTCACATTGCTGTTGTGTTTGTTTAAGGCAGGGTCTCGCTATGTAGTGCAGGCTGGCCTTGAACTTACTATGTAGCCCAGGCTGGCCTCAAACTCACGGCAATCCTCCTGCCTCAGCCTCCCAAATGCTGGGATTACGGGTGTGCACCACCACGCCTGGCTGAAGGAGGCCACACTGGGAAGCACTTTTTCTAGTCTACCGGCATTTGGTTTTAACTGATCTTCTGTCTGTTTGTCACTCCGTTTCATTAATAGCATCAGACATAAAACCCAGGTTTCTTGGTCTCTGGGGAGGCCAGCTTAGAATCAGCTTCACCGCAGTGATATCTAGAACACACCAGTGCCTTCGAGGGGCGGCCTAGGGGTTGAAGATCTGTGATCCCAGGGACACACTGGTCACAAGAATTGGGTCTGTGACATTGCAGAGTCCCAGCACCTTCAGCTACCCTGCTGGCCCCTGTCCTCCCAGAAGGATGTCCAATAGGCTGAGCACAGGCCTTGGGGGGAGCGCCAGCGTGGCAGAAGGGACAGGAGTCGGGGACGGGTGCTGTGGGCAGGACACCTCCACCTATCTCACTGTGACCTCCAGGGCCTGCCCCCTGGGGTGAGCCAGGGACCCAAGCGGACCCTGGACTGGCGGCCAGAGCCTTTGGCCCAAGCCGGGGCAGGAGGGTGGCAGTCAAGGGTCTTCCTTCTCCAAGCTTCTCTCTGGTCTGCAGAGCAAAGGTGACCCAGGGATCGGGCCAAAGAGAGCAGCAGCAAACGACCCGGAAGTCCCACCTGAGGCCAGAGGTGATGAGCCCGGCCCTGTGTAACAGGGCCTCCGAGGCTGGGCCACAGGTGCCCAGGGGTTACTAGCGCATGACGACACTCAGCTCTCTGCCTGTATTTTATGTGTCCCTATTACTTGGGGACTCTGGGACACAGCCCTGCTCAGCTCTGCAGGAAGTCGCAGGAAGTCACACTAATCACTCAGGGAGCCTCTGTACCACCAGCTCCACCGGCCCTAATTCACCTGGGCCTGGCCAGTCCCATCCCTGTTCAGGACTGAGGACTCTGGGGATTCGCAAAGCCTTCTTTGCCAGCTTCACCGCGCCTGTCCCGGGTGCCCCGGGGAGTGATAGCTCCAGTCCCTGCCCCAAACCTGCAGTCCCCTGGGATTCCAGGAGAGGCAGAGCCTCACAGACACCCCACAATGAGGTCACCCCCAAGCAGGGTCACGTACCCCACCACAGGAAGTGAGGCTGCCGGCCCCAGCAGGAGGTGTCAGCTCAGCAACTGAACTGCTCCGGCAAAGCGATGATGGCTCCCCCAGGCCCTCCCAGAACACCCGTCAGCCAGACCACGACATAAGCAGGACCAGCCAGACGCCAACCTCCCCTTCTTTCCCCTTTCCTGTGCAAGCGCGAAGTTTCGGGCCCTCAAAGACAGACTTTGAATAGCCTTATCTGTGCCGCCCAGCATGCTGTTGTGGGGACCACCCCCCAGCCTGTCCCTTTGCTTAAAGCTTCGGGCCCCAAGGTCACAGCCCTGCGCAGAGGAGAGCTGGGAAGCCAGGGCTTGGCGGGGGACCAGGCGAGTTTACCTCCTGCACAGTAGCTCCCTGGAGACCCGGGGAGAAAGGCCTGCGCCCCTCGGCCCAGCAGCCCCAGCTCTTGGCAAAGGCAGCTCCGCCTGGGCGGCCGTTTCTCTTCCTTCTCCAGGGGAGCAGCCGCGCCATAAAGACCGTATTCACAGGCCCTCCATTGAAAGCTTTCTGAAAATGCAAATTTCTCCCAAGCGGAGCCTTCTTTCCAAACACTTTCAAGTCGTCCGTTCCCACCGGGAGCTGAGCAGGACTCGGCCTCCTAAGCAGCACGCTGGCCTTGGAAGACGAAGAGTGGCAGCCGCGGCCGCTGGACAGTGACAGGCGGAGGCGCGGCCCCCGGCCCCAGCAGCCGCAGAGCGTCTCTGCGCGCCCTCGGCACTGCCTCCGCCCTCCCCGCGCGCTGCGGCCCTGGGGGGCCACGTTCATCCTCGGGGGCCAGGGATAAGGCAGGATCGTTGCCACCCGCCAGACCTCCAGCTGCGGGGCTGGGTGTCTCCCAGCCCAGGGGTGGGCAGCTCTGGGTCCCTCCCGCGGAGCCAGCAGGTGGCCGTGTGACAGCGTGTCCCTGAACACGGGCATCTGGCATCTCCCTCTGCCCTATCCCAAAGGCTTCCGGCCCCGCCCCCAGCCGGGCGGGGCGGGGGTAGCTCCTCTCTCCCCAAAGGCTCCCCCAGAGCCAGGGGGCCGCCCCCTCCGCATCAGGTAGGAAGAAGCTGAGAGAAGCAGGAAGAGATTCCTTTTCTCTGTACCCTCCTAGCCCAAGACATTGTTTCCCAGGTGCTATAGGATCTTGTACCGCACCTTTGTAACGTGTGTTTTCCACTTTTCAACGAGAGTCTTCCATGTAACATGTCATCCTTCTAAAAAAGCTGCGCTGAGTCCCACAGTTGTGTCAGGTGGACAGCTAGGCACTAGCGGGCCGGAGAGACAAAGGGGCAGTGTGCAACCAAAGCAGTGTGCAAGTTGGGTGCGGTGGTGCACGCCTATAATTCCAGCACTCCAGAGGCTGAGGCAGGAGGACTGCCGTGAGTTTGAGGCCAACCTGAACCACACAGCAAGACCGTCTCAAAATAATAAAAAAATAGTAATAACAATAATAAATATCCACTACTGGTTAATTACAGAAAGACTTCGATGTAGAATCCATTTATAACCATTTGTTAGGTCTCAGCCCCAAAGCAATCCCACATGTCCCACCCACTTAAGGTGACACGGTGTGCACATTCCTTCTGACATCTGCCACCTGGGCCATCTAACTCCAGAACAAGGGGCCAGCATTCCTGGCTGTTCCCCAAGCCTACAGCCCAGAGAGATCAGGAGGGGAAAGGTTCTTTCAGACCCTCTGCCTTGGGCCAGGACCTGGTTTACATTAAGAACTTCTCTTCTGTAAATTTTTTTTTTTTGTGGTACCAGGAATCGAACTCACACAACCTTGTGCTTGCCAGGCAGGCACTGTGCCGCTGAGCCATATCCCCGGCCCTTCTTTGGGGATAAATTTCCTGTATGACTAAAGCTCCCAAGGATACACAGACCATCTGCAAAGACCTAGAAGACACTGAAATTCCTACGTAACTTCTAAGTAAAAGGTTGGTGAGCATCGTAAGCACCCCCTCGGACCCGACAGTAACTTGAACTCACCCTCAGGGCAGACGCCTTCATGGCCCTGCCCACCCTCTCACTCGAAGGCGTAACTCTCGCTGTGTCTGCTTTGCAGTGAATTCTCCCTAGAGTCCTCAGCATCCTCTGTGTCTCACTGAATTCTTCCTTCCAGGACACAAAGCACCACCTTCAGCCTTAGAGTCTATGCTCAGTAGGTCTTTTTTTTTTTCTTTCTGTTTGTTTTTTGGAGAAAGGGTCTCGCTATGTAGCCCAGGCTGGCCTTGAACTCAAGGCAATCCTCCTGTCTCAGCCTCTGAGTGGGGTTACAGGCCTACGCCACCCCACTGGGCAGCAGGCGACTCTTGGAGGTCGTGACTGTTCTCAGAGGAGGCAGCCCTGAGGAGGGAGGGTTAGAGCCCTGGGTGTCCCCACCCCTAGCTCCTCACTTCCTCTGCAGGAGGCAAGTGTCCTGGAGAGGGGCTAAGCTGCCAAAGGCCAAAGACACAATCAACCGAGTCCACATAACAGCACTCCATTAACATGCCAACCGGAGGGGCTCACAGAGCTGCTGGACTCATCCACAAGCCAGGAGGGTCCCTAACTCCACGGGGACAAGGGACCTGTGCTTGGGACTCTAAGGGACAAGACATCCCCAGTGCCCTCTTCACCGATTATTCATCTGTACCCTTGATCACGGCCCCTGGCCTGGGCTCAGAGGCCTCCACACGTGAGTGGTCCCACAAGCAGCTGCAGTTTAACTTCGGGGTGAACCATCCAAAAGAATAATTTAGGAGGAAACTTTGTAACAAATAGCTGACCCTCAGCCAATCACAGCAGCCGAGCCTCAGGCAATCCCAAGTGGTCCGGGGATCTAACTAAAGGAGGCAAATCTGTCTAGTGTCCAGACAGATTTTATTAGTAGGTGTATGGAAAATTTAGAAGAGGTAGGAGGCAAAGCTCTTTCTACTTCTGTTTGTGGAAGCAAAATGAGAGCCAAATACTCCTTCTACTAGGTTTTTTTTTTTTTTTTTTTTCAGGTTCTTTGTATGTAATACCCAGTCACATGACCTGAGCATAGCCAATTCAATGGTCCTGCCAAGGTCTTTGAATTGTGGCTCGATGCAAAGGTCCTGGGGTCAATCAGAGATTATTCACAACGGCCACAACAGAGTTTAAAGGCTAACGGTGTCATTCAGAGGGGCTAGCAGCAGTGATGCCTGGGCCAGCATCCCAAGCACACCACCCCTGGTCCTGATTTCAGCTGAGATCCCATGGCTTCTCTGATGTACAGTAGCTCTTGAGTTAAAAGGAGCCCGGCCATAGAGAAATGGCCATCTGGTAACATTAGGACATTGCAGTGGGGAAAGAGCCAAACCAGATTTTCCAAAGTGAGCCCCAAAGTGTGTGCCTTGGCATGCTGAGTACTTCAACTCAAGGAAAGGAGCTCAGGGGAAAGAACCTTCTGACCTCTCTCCTCCTCCCCTCTCTCACCCAGGGGTGTGGCGGGGCAGGCTGGTAATCCCAGCACTCTAGGAAGCTGAGGCAGGATAGTTGCAAGAGAGAGAGAGAGAGAGAGAGAGAGAGAGAGAGAGAGAGAGAGAAAGAACATGGGCTGCAGCCTGCAGTGTTTGCCCTTTGACCCACTCTCAGAGGAAGTGACAGTTCAGGGTGCCAGCTCAGGGGGTGCTGGCACACACAGGTCCTAGGAGGGAAAGGGGCTGTATCAGTCTGTTTTGTATTGCTGTGACAAAACACCTGAGGCTGGATACTTTCAAAAGTAGAAAGGTTTATGTGGTGGCTTTGCCATATAACAACCCACTCCTAGGAGAGCTCACCTGCTCTGTGTCACCTGAATGAATCCCTCCGAAGCTGAATCACCCTCCCTTAGACCCCACCTCAAGGTCCCCCCACTCAGCACTACCACCCTGGTGACCAAGTGTCCAGCGCATGACCCCTTGGGGGACGTGTCCAAGCCATGTGCAAACCACAGCAGGGGCCGACACACTCAGTTCCTGGAGACCAAGGCAGCTGCCGGGCCACTTTCAGCCAGCGCCTCTTTTTAGAGGCCCGACCTTGAAAGGCTTGTGCTCAGCTCCTTCCAGCCATGGGCTTTTATTTTCCCTTGAGACAGGGTCTTGCTATGAAGATCAGGCTGGCCTTGAACTCACAGAGCTCCTCCTGCCTCAGCCTCCCAAAGGCTAGGATTACAGGCCTTTGCCACCATGCCTGGCCCTGGTTACACAGATTTCAAAGACAGCCTCAATTGCTGCTCTGGGGGCCAGCACACCCATCTCAGGGGGCTGTCATGGCCGCTGTACATTTCACTCCTTATGCGGAGGCCCCTGGAGAGCAATCCCCTCAATATATACACCCTTCCCACCCACTGAGCCCCTGAAGGCCTTAGTGGCTATGGGGGACATCTGCCAAGACTTGGACAGCCACAAAATGTTCCTCACCATGTGGTCAGGCACCAGGATACACCCAGAGGGCATGGTTGCTCCTCATTTTGCAATCAACTGCATTGTTCTTTTTTGTTTTTTGAGACAGGGTCTTGCTATGTAGCCCAGGCTGCCCTCAAACTCACAGTGATCCTCTTGCCTCAGCCTCCCGATCGCTAGGATCACAGGTGTGCACCACCTCACCCAGCTTTGTCATCGACTTTCATGAAGAGTGTGCAGGGATCCAGGGAGTTGCAGAGGCTGTCTGTGTTGGCTTCCTAAACTCCAGTTCCACGGTCCCTCCCACCTCGCCCCCTCATTCAGAGTGACCCAAGTTGGCATCAGAGGAGACTGACACGGTGGGGGGCGGTAAAGATGGGATGGGGGAGCTCATCGGCTGACGGGAGTCTGCCCTTCCACCTTCCCTCACTTTCCTCCTTCTCTACCTGTGTGAATCAGACAGGTGACTGTGCCTTCCCCTAGCCTCAGTCTCCATCTGGAAAATGGAGAAAAGCAAACCCAGCTCTGAGGCGTAGAGAATAACACACATCATAGGTCAGCCACAGGAAGCTCTTACCAACAGAACCCGACCTATGTCCCTCCGCCTCCTTCCCAGGGAAGGAAAAAAAAGACCAAACATTAGCTTGTAGTTGGGTGTGGGGGCACACACCTGCAATCCCAGCAGCACTCTGGGAGGCTGAGGCAGGAGCATGGCAAATTCAAGCCCAGCCCAGGCAAGTGAGCAAGAAGCTGTCTAAAACAACAAAAACGAAAACAAACAACAAGGAAAAAGGGCTGAGGGTATAGCTCAGCACACAGCCCCGGGCTCAATCCCAGGCACTGGGAGGGAGGACACAACCGAAATCCCAATCGCCCATTTCACTCCCACGGGGCACAGGGAGCAGCAGCCCACCTGCTTTGGGACGGCTTCCCAGGGTGTGGGTGGAGAGGAGGAAGCACCGCTCCTGGCGCCCTGCCGTCTCCTTCCCTCACTCGGGTCCTTGTCATTTCCTGTTAATGTCATACCAGAACCCCGGCTGTGTAAACAGCACGAATAAAGACAAACTCCACTTCCCTGGACTCCAATCTTGGTGTAACGCCCCGCCCCCGCCTGACCTGTCCCCCATCACACCGCGGGGAGGTTTGGAATCTGTGAGCCGGAGTTTTGGAGCCTGAGAATAAATAGAGCGCAGGAGGCAGCGCGGTTAGATTTAGGGCATGTCACAAGGCTTTCCTCCGCCTGTTGCTTTCTCTGGTCCTCACGGAGGCGAACAGGACAGGGCCGCCCCTTCCCTAATGGGCCTGGAGATGGCTCTGCCACGGCTCAGTTTGTGCCTGTGATGGTGGATACATGGCGTCAACCCGAGGACCCTAAAAGCTTCACTAAGTAACTCCACAGCTGAACATCCTGGGGTGAAAAGGACATGCCCTTGAAGCTCTGAGACGCTGTTCATTTAGAAGGTTAACTGTGTGACTCAGCAGGGAGCCAGGGTCCTTCTCTGTATCCACCCTGAGCCTGTGCAAGCGGAGGGCGTGGGGATGGTGTGGGCCCGGGCAGACAGCCCACACACAGTACAAGGAGGGAGAAGAGGCTTGCTCCCCCCACTTTGGCACTTGCTGCTTTTGCTGTCTTGTGCTGCCTTGAAGTGCTGCCCCTGTGCCCTGCCACTCTGCCTCGGAGTCAGCTGATTATAGACTGAAGCCTCCACACACTGTAAGCTAAATAAACCTGTCCTTCCTTGATTTGGGGCGTTGGGTATTTTGTCTCAGCAACGAGAGAAAAGCAACCAAGACAGTGCCCACTGACAGTGGGGCAAGGTCCTAGGGGTGCCACCCCTTTCCGTGCCTGTCTATACTGCAGGGCAGGACGGGCCGAGAGGGGCCAGGTCTCCTCCCCCCAGGGCCATCGAAGGGGACTTTCGCTGTCGAGGCTGCGGCCCCACGGCTGACACCACCTACACCACCGCCCTGGCACTAGGAGCAGAACACGCCTGCGCTGGCCCAGGTGGCAAAGGCCAGCCGTGGTGAGAAGCTGAGAACAATGAGGCCTGGCTGTCCTCTCTCCCCACTTCCTGGGTGCGATCATAACCGCACCACTGTGCTCATAAAAGGGACAAGGGCCGGGACGGGTGCCAAGGGGTGGGCCTGGCTGGCACTGCACTGAGAGGCTGATTTAGACACGTGATGTCATCTCTTCCCTGCCGCTGGTGGGCACTCCTAGATTGAGTCTTTTCTTCATGGAGTGCTTCCTCTACTCTCGTTTTCAAAGAGGGGCCATGAATGATCAGCTTTCTGATTTTTATCTCCTTGCTAATTTAGCTGGAAATCCAAATCTAGGTTCAAAGTTATTTTTCTTTCACATTTTACTTTTTTCTTCCCCCCCTTTGGTTTTTTTTGCAAAAGGGTCTCACCATGTAGCCCGGGCTGGCCTTGAAATTTCGGGGATCCTCCTGCCTCAGCCTCCTGAGTTACTAGGATTACAGGTGTACATCACCATACTCAGCTCTTTGATATTTTAAACAATTTTCAATGTTTTCTTAAATCTAATGTCAATGTTGGCCAGGAGTGGTAGCACATGCCTATAATCTCAGCACTCGGAAGGCTGAGGCAGGAGGACTGTTGCAAGTTCAAGACCAACCTGGGCTACAAAAGCCAGCCTGAACTGCATAGAGAGACCCTGTCTCAAAAAGCAAAAAAGGAAAAACAAAACAAAACAAAGCAATGTCAGTGTTATGAAGTCAGGGCTAGGGGTGTTGCTCAGTGGCAGGGTACTTGCCTAGCATGCACAAGGGTTCCATCCCAGCACTACAAAAAAGGAAAAAAAAAATCTGAAGCCAGTCTAATTTGGGAGGTTGGGGAGTTTGAGACAAGGCTGGCCTGCCTCAAGGCAATCCTGCCTCAGCTTTCCGAGTGCTAGGATTATAGAAATGTGCCTCTACACCTGGCTCTGAAGCCAATCTAATTTTTGTTCCTTCCTTAGTTCCAGTGTCAAGCTCCTTGGAATGCATTTGTAATGGCAGGAGCCTTAGCTGCCATGCTGGATCATAAAGCTATGATAGGAGAATACTAACCTAGTCACACAGAAACACAGCCTACATCAGCCATAAGGGGTTTACCTGCAAATGTCCACAGGAGAGAAAAAGAAACTTTCACTGCATCTGTGCTACTGTTATTTCGTCTGTGTTTTTAGCAGCTCGAAGGAAACAACTCATTAAATCTGCTTTGGTTTGTACTTTGCAAAAAGCAGATTATTTTCCCCTTGAGCTCTCGTTCCCGGGATAGCAGAGGCCTCGGCTGGCAGGGGCGCACCTCAGGGACATCAGCCCCTTCACCCTACCTCAAGTCCTTCCCCGGGGAGCTGAGGCAAGGGGAAGGGTGGAAACTGCCCCAGGCCTCACAAAGTGACCAAGCCCACAGCCACCCTCCTGGCACCAGGAAGCCCTCTTCCTGCCCACCACTCTTGCCAAGAGCTGAGTCGGGTGAGTAGGGGGAATCCTGGACCCAGGAAGTGGAGAGAAGGTCCCGTCAAGGAGCTTCGGCCCCAGGCTCGTTGGTGCCCCGGGCTGGCACAGCTGTCTGTGTTCTGCACCCAGTGCCACAGTGGTGGCGCTGCCCTCCGTGGTGGCAGCCTGGGGTGAGTCATGACCTCCCCCCTCCAGCCACGAGCTCTTTCACTCAGCTGCTCTCCCGCTTGGGCACAGAGGTGGAGGGTGGGCAGGCGTGGTTGCTGGGTTTCTGCATCAGTTTCTGAGTCCTTTCCAAACCCCTCTCGCTCCTGCAGCAGAAGCCGGGCTGTGGGCTCGGGGAGGGCCAGCACCTGCCGGCATCACCCTCTTGCCAGCCCTGCATTATCTTCTCCTAACTCAGCTCACCACCCAAAGCCATCGCCTGTGTGCTTGTTGTTTATTGTCTCTGTCCCCCTCCCAGCTCCACAGAGGGGAACTCGCAGGTTCCACAACTACTCTCAGGAGCCCGGCACGGTGGCACACGCCTGTAATCCCAGAACTTAAGAGGCAGAGCAGGAGGACTGCTGTGCGTTCAAGGCCAGCCTTGAACGGCTACATAGTGAGCTCAGTCTGAACTGCATAGCAAGACCCTGTCTCAAAGCAAACAAACAAACAAGGACAAGTCCTCCGCAAAACACAGGACATGAACTCAGGCTGCAGGACTGTATCTCAGACCTGGTGCCTGCGGAAGCTTACAGAGCCCAGCCCTGGGTTTCCCCCTATCTTGGCTCTGCGCCTTGAGCCACCCTTCCACGGGAATCCAAAAGCCAAAAAGTCACACCAGGGAGGACTCCATCCAGATTTGGGGCTCTCCCTCCAAACCCTGGCAGAAAGAACTGCTGGGTGATCAGAATCATGACCGTGGAGCGCTTCCTCCGCTGTGGAGAGGGCGGGGTCTTGTACATGTTTGAATCGCCATTACTTGCATGGAGTTGGCGCTCAAGAAAGATTTGTCTGGGGGACTCGCTAAATCCTCCTAGGGAAAAGTCTTAGCATAGACAGGACAGGAAAGAGCGTGCCTGGAGGAGAGGATTAGAGTTCGCACACGAAGAGCATGGCTGGGTATGAGTAACGTGGTTGTGGTCTGTACCTGTGTAATACTGTACATGAGGAATTAAAGGGCCCTAGGCGCTAGCCACGTGCAGATATGGAAATTTAAGTGAAATCAAATAACGTGTACAAGTGAGTTCCTCCTTGGCACTAGCCTAATTTCAAGTGCTCAGTAGCAGCCTCCTGCGGCTCGTGGCCGCTGCTTTGACAGCACATATAAAACACTCCCAGCACCACAGCGGTTAGGCTGCACCCCGCTGACCCCCAGAACAGAAGGAAGTGGCCCTGCGCTTGTCTTGGCCTAGTGACCTGAGCCCTAGCAGCGTCCCCGCGCCTGCCCAATAGGCTCTGCCGCACAGGGGCGCCAGCCCCTCCGGGGATGTACGGGGGCCTCCTCCCGCGCTGGGAAACGCGAAGGCCCGGACAGCTGGGCGACAGCAGCGTCCCACGCTTCCCCTCTTGTCGCTCACCTCCTGTGCCCGTGTCTGCGTGCTGACCTCAGGGCCAAAGCGAGGGCGCCCACTGCCCCCGGCCCTGCGCAAAGCTGTGCGGCTCCTCCGAAATGAGCATTTGCTCCGGGATGCAAAAGGCTCTCACCTCGGGAAGGTGTGTGCTCACTCGGTCCTGTTCTCCGCCCACACGCTCGGCTGCCCCGGGCCGGCGCCTACCAGGTGCTCAGTAAGGATTTGCTGGACGGATGGACGGCAGGCAGGGGGCTTCCGCCGCCTGAGGGCGCCCTGCGGGAGCGCGGCCCGCGGCTGGC
>NW_004955453.1:4411340-4418010 GCF_000276665.1 Chinchilla lanigera | reverse complement strand
GTCCAGGCGGCCGCCTGCAGGGCCCTGCAAGCCACGCGGTGCGGGCGACCAGGTGAGCTGCGCGGGCTGGCGGGCGCGGGCACCAGGGTGGGCTGCGGAGGCCCCCACGGGGGATCCCCCTTTAGGTCGCGACCTTCCTGGTTGTGCAGTGAGGTAAACTGAGACCCAGAGCCAGGAGGTCCCCAGCACCACGCTTCCCTGCCTCGGAAGCCCCGGGTGCAGCGAGCTGCCGGAGGCGGAGAGAGCCGAGGGGCACACGGGGGCAGGGCGTGGGTGAGAGAAGGCTGGGGCGGGGCAGGCCGAGAAGGTGGAATTGCCTTGGGGTGCACGGTGTGGGGTCGTGTGCATGCGTGTGCGTGTGTGTGGAACTGGTCGCCGTGGCAGAGTCGGAGCTCCAGGACAGGTGAAGGGAGGCGGAGTGGAGGCCCTGGGGTCGCAGGTAGAAGGCAAGGAACCGGTGCGATGCAGGCAGGTGCCAGGGGCTGAGAACGAAGTCACCTGTGCCCCTGGCTCCCCTCCAGGCTGCCACCCACGGTGGCGTCTCCCTGCTGCCCCCAGAGGCCCAGCGGCTCCCACACATACACACTTCCCGGCCTGCCACAGAGAGGAATCTGCTGTCACCCGCAGAAGAGCCCCAGGCTCCCATGCCCAGCACAGGGGAACTCTGGTGCCTCAGGGTCAGAATGTGCCACCAAGTACAGCTGGGCCAGGCTGGCCTGGGGCCTTGGCAGGACTGGCAGCTCCCAGCTCCCGCGGCTCCTCCTGCTCCTGAAGACTGAAGGATGATGATCAGTGGCTGCCTGGTCCCCTCCCTGGTATCCCCTGTCCAAGCCGCTTTCCTGCCAGGGAGACTCCACACCTGCGTGTGACGAGTGTCGCAAACCCAGTGCTGACCAACCGACCTCCCCAGGCCACAAACCCTTTCGGGACAGGGAAACGGCCCTGGGAGCGGCTGTGGGTTGTTGTGCAGGCTTTTTGCTGACCTGACCCGCTGCGGGAAAGAAGGGATCACACACACTTTGTGCACCGAAGGAGCCCGTGCCTGGGAAATTCTCTTAGCCTTTTTAACCTCATGGCCATTTGGCTCCCATTCCTGCGAAAGCTTGCTGGGGCTTCCTGAGTTTTTGCACGCTGGGCGGCTGCCTGGGCCCACACAGCGTCTTCTCCCCTCATCCTCTGCACCTGGTGCATCTCCTCTCCTCAATCAGGACAGCATTTCCTCCTCTGGGAAGCCTTCCTGGAAGCCGCTGGTCCGCAAGTCCACGGGTGAAATCCCAGACCCCTTGGCCCTCCTCCACTCTCTTACATTCTTACCACGGTTTTGTCACTGTCGGCTAGTTTAACACTTTTCCATTTCCCAACACCCTGCCTGGCTTGCAGGATGACAGAGTAAGTCCTCCCTCTTTTTAAATAAACACTAACACCTTTGAAAGTGTAACGTTTTGCAGAAGCCTCATTCTTTATCATGTTAAACTCTTCCCTACTTCTATGAAAAAACACTGACCAAAGTCCACCTGCTTTTTCCTTACCACAAGAGGTCTTGGGTGTAAGATAACTCGCCGCCCACCCATTTCTTTCCAGCTCCTGCAGCTTCTGCCTCACGCACTTCTGTTGCTAAGGTTCTTCTAGAGGCTACTCTTGCTTTTTATGTTTTTGGACCTCTTTCCTCAATATTTGATGATGGTTCTTTTTTTTTTTTTTACTTGTTGGCCATGTGGTGGTGGCATTTCACCCAGTTTCTGGTGCCTTTGGGTGGGAAAAACCTAAGCATCCAGTCTTGTTAGAAGTAGGTACAAAGAAGAGCACATCAGCCAGGAGCAGATTATTAACAAAGATTCTTCTGTGTTTCTGCCACCCTCTACCTAACCTCCCCTAGGTACACCTCCAGCCCATGTCTTTTTTTTTTTTCCTTTGAGATAAGGTCTCCTTGTGTGTAGCTCAAACTGGCCTCAAGTTCACTATGTAGCCCAGTCTGGCCTTAGACTCACAGTGATCCTCCTGCCTCAGCCTCCTGAGTGCTGGGATTACAGGTGTGCACCACCATGCCTGGCACACAAATCTTTTTGAAAAAACATTTCCTCTTAATTTTATTCTGGATAGTCAGGGATGTCAGGTAGTCTTCAGATAACTAACTGAAGTGGTGTTCTATCTTAATAAGACAGTCCCAGTCAGCACTGTTTCACATTACAATTGTTTTATGCTATTCTAAAAAAGTATCAATCTATTGCATTTCTGTTAAGAAACAGTTTTTTAGTTTTTCTCGTTGTTGTTTCTGTTGTTTGGTTTTTCTGAGACAGGGTTTTACTATGTAGTTCAGGCTGGCTTTGAACTCAAGCTGATCCTCCCGCCTCAGCCTCCCAAGTGCTGTGGTTAGAGGCGTGTGCCACTACACCTGGCAAGAAACAGTTTGAGCTGAAAATGAAGCACTGATGACTGTCTTTTAGTACTGGTGTCATATAGTGAATTGCATGCCATGTTTTGTTCTGCTTTTTGCTGTGGTTTCCCCCACACGGTACGGGAATGGCAGGGATGTGTGAGGGGTCCTGAGATCTTCAGACGGTTGAGGCTCAGGCCTGCTGAGCAGAGTCCCCAGACTTGCAAGTAGGACCCAGCTGACCTGTGCTCCTGGGCCTTGTGTTCTTTCTCGCAGAAGGAGCCTGGGAGAGACCGCGGGTCCCAGGGCTGCTGAGCTGCTTTGCCTGGGGTTCCTGGGGCCACAGGAAGGAGCGAGATGCCACCTCCTCCCGAGGGTCACCTCAGGGTGAGTACTTCGGCTTCTTGGGGGGAAGGGCTGGGGTAAGGACTGAGGACCAACGCCCACAGGGCACCTGCTGCATGCTAGGGCTGGGTGAGCCTTGTGAGGTGCCTGTCCCTCTGGGCAGCAGGTGGCCAGGCAGGTGGCCAGGCAGGGCACAGGCATCGCCATGCACATCCCTCAGGGGTCTGTGGAGCTGGAGTGAATGACATTCGAGCCAGGGGCTGCGGCTTCCCATGAGTGAGAATGGCAAGGTTGGGGGGCGGCCCCGGAGCACAGGTGTGACGGCAGATGTCGGGCGCAGAGCCGGGACAGCCTTCAGCATCCCCGGCCGAGGTGTGGAGGAGACACTGAAGGGTGCATCGGGGACACTGGTGGTTTCTGAGCAGGGCCTCAAGATGGGGTGTGTTAGAGAGGTGACCCAACTGCGGGGACAGGGAGACCAAAGGCAGAGTCCACCTAGGAGGGGAGAGTGGTGGCCTGGACCAGAGAGTGGCGTAGGTCAGGAGAGGAGGGAATCACAGGGGCCTTTTTTGGGGTGGATCATGGACCGCTAAAGGGAGATGAGGGTAAAGGGAGAGGTGGCGCATGCCTGTGATCCCAGTAATCAGGAGGCTGAGGCAGGAGGATCACAGTGAGTTTGAGGCCAGCCTGGGCTATATAAGCAAGTTCAAGGCCAGCCTGAACTGCAGAGCAAGACCCTATCTCAAAAAAAAAAAAGTCACGGGGCTGGGGATTTAGCTCAGCGGCAAAAGCGCCTGCCTGGCAAGCACAAGGTCGTGAGTTCGGTTCCCGGTACCGGAGAAAAACCAAAAAAAAAAACAAAAAAAACAAACAAAAAAAAAAAACGTCACCACACAAGTGACTGGTCATTCCTCTGTCCCCCGAGGCACCTCACCAACAGCCCGCCCACACCCCAGGGGGGCTTCCTACAGGGCCAGTAGTGAGCGGTGGGGATGTTAGAGCTGTCGCAGCATTTTGCCTAGCACAGTTGAAAGCTTGCTTAAAAAAGCACTTAAGGCCGAGACAAGAGGATCTCAAGTTCAAGTCTAGCCTGTGCAGTTTAGGAACTTAGTGAGACCCTGTCCTCTAAAAAAAAAAAGAAACAAAAATTTAAAACAGAAAGCAAATACTAAAAATCATTCACTTAATTTTATCACTCAGCATTTGTAACTACAATCAATATTTAGGGATAGACCATTCCATCTGTCTGTCTGTATATATCTCTCCCCATGCTATTTAAATTTCAATAAAAATTCCTTCTATATGATATTTAAATAATGTGCAGCATACAGCAGGTACTTAAAATATCCCAGTGCAAAAAAAGGTTAACTTCAACCTCTTAGTTATCATTTGAGAGGTATCTAGAAAAATGAAGGGAAAAAAACAAAGCCAAGGAATCATGAACAACTTTACATAAATCACAGGTAACTGTACCCTGGAGTCTGAAACAGTCTCACGTAGGGCTGAATGTATTCAAATGCAAATTGTACTTTTGGGCTACCCTCCTCTGTCTCCAAGCAGAGCGGGTCCCCTTGGGGAAACCACAGTCTGTGGATGCTCAAGTCCCATGTATAAAATAGAGTGGTTTGCATGCAATCTGCATGCATCCTCCTGTATCCTTTACATAATCTCTAAGAGCAGCATACCTTACTTTTCTGGCACCAGGGACTGGGTTCATGGAAGACAGTTTTTCCATGGATGTGAGGTTGGTGGCTTCAGGATGATTCAAGCAAGTTACATTTGTTGTGTGCTTAACTTGTTATTATTACATTGTAATGTATAATGAAATAGTTATGCAGCTCACCATAACGCAGAATCAGTGGGAGCCCTGAGCTTGTGTTCCTGCAACTAGATGGACCTATCTTGGGGGGATGGGAGACAGTGACACCCCAGGTGTGTGCTTCTGTCCAGGCTACTCCATAATCTCACTTCAGAGGCTGTCGCTGCAGAAAACCTGCTTCACAAAGATTGTTGGAATTGTTGAATGTTGGAAACAGAAGCAGGTTTTCCAGCACTTTCATGGCAGTTTCGAGATATTCTGCTTTGACTTTAATCCAGAACATATGCAGATTTGAAGTTGTATCAAACATACTTTTTGATTTGTTTTTTTGCTTTTTGTTTTTGGTACCGGGAATTGAACTCATGACCTCAGGCTTGCCAGGTAAGCCCTTATGCCGCTGAGCTATATCCCCGGCCCTTCAAACATACTTTTAAGGCTACTGTCTCTTGCAATCATAAGCAGTTGATCTCTTGCTAGCATAGTCAATTCCCCTGACTTATTCACAAGGAGGTCTTGGATCCATTCATTTCTGGTTCCGGGATCTTTTGTGTCTGAGAAGTATTGCTCAAAGTCTTTTGAAAGAGGAGATAGGTGATCACGCACCCGCTGGGAGAAAGAAGGCCCTGTCTTAGTCTCTTTCAAAATCTCTGCTAATGTTTGAAAATCCCAGGGTTCAATGGTCACTCCCATGATTCCAGTTTGGCTTTGAATGCAGCACCTTTGTCTGCCAACTTGAGCACAGCTGTTCTCTCCTAAAAGATTGACTTCATTGAGCAGATTGCTATGTCACATAAGTCAGCAAATTTTGTGACCCATTCTGTGTCACTGAAATGTTGCCATTTTTCTAGAAGAAAGTCTCTGGCGTAGCTCATGATTCAAAGCCTCTGGCCAGTGATGTACCTTTAGAAAGCCATCTCGCTTCTGTGTAAGAGAAGACGTATACATTCTGTATCCATCTCCTCACAGAGCTGCTCAAACAGAGGAGAGTTAAAGGCATGCATTTTAATGTGCTTGATGATTTTAATCTCTTCTTGAAAAACACTGTTAAGCTCAGGTGACATTTTTTGGCCAGCTTTTCTGTACGGATGGCACAGTGTGTAGACTGAAGCAACCTCTTTAACCTGAGTAGTGCAGCCAAAAACCATCCATACTCATAGCACCTGAGCTGTTGTGCACATACTCACCCAACATGACCAGTTTCATTCTCCTGATGTGTGATCCTTCAGAGTCTTAACAGCTCTGCAGCTGGGTGTTAGTTGGTAACAAAAATTCATGTAACATACCCTCCTGCACATCCTCCAGAAAAAACCAGCATACTTGTGTTGTTATCAACACTGGTAGATGGGGTAATCTGGGTTGTATACCCGGGTGACTCACTACTTCTCTCACAGCTGTGCCTCAATACCCCCTGCCGCTTTACCAGTTTCTCTAGTTAGGGCACAAGCTGAACTGCGGCCTCTCCTAAAAATTCCTACCAGGTGTCCTTAGCAGCAGGCAGGGCCAACTCTTCACCAACAGTGAGGGTTTCACAGCCCAGCAGTGCAGTCAGCCACTAAGAGCAATATTCTTATATTGGGGCAGGCACATTTGATGACATGGGGTCTTCAATCATTGCTTCTATGCTTTGTGTTCACATTGTTTTTCTTTTGGAAAACTCCAAAGGCTTGTCTTTTAATGCAGGTGTGCAGGTGCTCGGTCCCCACGTGGCAAGGCAGTGTTGAAGGTTTCATGTCTTTGTTGGATGGCCGGTCGCCATGTATAATACAAAGTAGACTTGGAGAATGTGAATCACCTGTTGCAATGAACCTGTAATTTAAGTAGGCCTCTTGGTGTTTTCTTTTCTTTCCTTTTATTCATGGTTTTAGTCTTTTGATGTCTCATCACTGGGTCTGTCTTCCTTTTCAAAGAAGCTCTCCAGTGACATTTGTTTGTTACTTATTATAGCCAGGCTTAGCTTGTCAATTTACCACATTGTGGCTGAGACAAGTGTGCAGTTAGGGAGAGGCACAGAAGAAAGTGGTATGAGCCGGGGATATAGCTTGCCCCTGCCTGGCAAGCACAAGGTCCTGAGTTCAATTTCCAGTACCAAAAAAAAAGAAGGAGGAGGAGGAGGAGGAGGGGGAGGAGGGGGA
>NW_004955453.1:4404335-4411240 GCF_000276665.1 Chinchilla lanigera | reverse complement strand
AGAAGGAGAAGAAGAAGAAGAAGAAGAAGAAGAAGAAGAAGAAGAAGAAGAAGAAGAAGAAGAAGAAGAAGAAGAAGAAGAAGAAGGAGAAGAAGAAGAAGGAGAAGAAGAAGAAGAAGAAGAAGAAGAAGAAGAAGAAGAAGAAGAAGGAGAAGAAGAAGAAGAAGAGGAGGAGGAGGAGGAGGAGGAGGGGGAGGAAGAAGAAGAAGAAGAAGAAGAAGAAGAAAGTGGTAAATAAACAATGGAGGGCCCACGCATGGACTAAAATAAGTGTCAGATTCTGACTGAAAGCCTGCCACCAGATGCAGCTTGTCACTGCCACTCGCTGATAGGGCTTCATTATGAGTCCGCAAGCAAGTGATTTTGTTCTGGTCTGTGCAGTCAGACCTCCTCTGCTGGTGTTGATTTGTATCTGCAGCTACTCCCCAGTGCTAGCATCACTGCCTCAGCCCCACCTCAGATGGTCAGATCATGAGTGGCTCTGTAGATTTTTTTTGGTCTTTTTTGACTCAGGGTCTTGCTGTGTGGTTCAGGCTGGACTTGAACTCACTATGTTGCCCAGGCTGACCTTGAACTCACAACAATCCTCCTGCCCCTGCTTCCTGAGTGCTGGGATTATAGGCGTGCACCACCACATCTGGCTTCTGTAGAATTTTATACTGAGGACTCCTCGCTGAGTGCTGTTACACATTTGCTCGTTTAGTCCTTTTGCTGGACACTGACTTGGACCATTAGGGTGCTCTCTAATACGTGAGAAGCCCTGACTCAAACCAGCAGGTGCTGTAAGGGAACCGTCACTGCATCGAAGAGAGGGTCTGGAGGTGGAGTTGAGTTGGCGTCTGCTGATCAGTGATCCTCTCTCCCCAGGGCCCAGCGTTTTCCTGCTCCCTGGGGGCCATCCTCAGTAGTGCTTCCACCCTCAGACTAGGAGCAAGATGACTACAGTGGCTCTGCTCACTACTCCTAATTATTCTGTAGGCCAAAATCCTATTAGTGGAATTGCTGGGTCAAAGGCTATGCCCATGTTTCAGGTGTTCGATCTGTATCTTGTAGCTACTCAGCAGAGCCTGTTTCTTCCGGTTCAGCCCTTGCTCCCTGACCCTTGAACTTGACCTTCTGACAGCGCCTGTCTCCTCTTGTTCCAGAGACCTCACAGGGCTCTGAGGACGAGCTGGCCCTGACAGCCATCTTTCCCAACGGAGACTGCGAAGACTGTGGCAGCGGGTTCAGAGCCCGGGGCGGGCCGCCCACCCATCCCCTGAGCAACCGGGAGACTCGAGATGAAGGCGGGGCTCTGACCTAGGGACTGGGCCCCCGCTCCATGTTGACCTCGCCTGGTGACGACTACAGAGACCCCATCTGCTAGGGGGCTGACATTTCCCAGTTGCCAGTCGGGCCACAGGACTTGCTGGCACCAACAGGACCAGGGAAAACCTGTCCTGTGGGCCCTATCCCCACTTAGTAATCGCCCCCCCTGTGATCATGGATGGTGAAGTTATTTGGTCTCTCTGTGCCTCAGTTTCTCTAAGCTGCTGAGCTGTGGCATCCTACCGTGTGCAGTGCCCAGGGCACATGCACGGGAGTGCAACTGGCAAGAACTCCGGGCCATTCCCTGGGGTCTGGGGTGCAACCCTGGCTCTGTCACGTGGTCTCTGGGGCTTGTTTCCCAGTGGGGGGCGGTGGTGCCAGCCAGTGGCTTTCCACAGGGGCCAGGCCGCCCCTCTTGGGCAGTGTTGGAAACTTGTGTCTGTGTGTGGCCCAGTGGGCATCAGTATGACTGTGGGGCACCCCTGTTATGTACAATGTTCAGGACAACTTCTCTGACAGCAAAGACTTGGTTCGGGCAAAATGCCAGTTGTGGCACCCTTGAGAAAGTGCGGAAGAACCAATCACTTCCGGTGTGAAATTCTAGGAAGAGGCCCACAGAGCTGCTGGCTTCCTGGGACTTCGGCTCCCAGAAGAGGCTGAGGTGGTGTGGTGCTGCTTGGGCCACAGCCAAGAGGCCCCTGTGTTGTGGGACAGGACAGAAATAGCCACTCCTGCCTGCCAGAGGAAAGGGCCCCTCTCTCTCATACTATCGTTGACTGTGTGTGCCAGGCCCTTTGAAATGCTGGGAGCTGCACCGATCACAAGCAAAGCTCGGCGCCTGGGATTCAAGCCCAGGACCCGCTCTAGGCGTCAGGTCTGAGCTCAGGGTCGCAGCAGACACAGCCCAGAGGTTGCAGGCTCCTGTCGTCTGTGTCTGAGTCAGGGTGGATGGTGTTTCCTGCAGAGCTGGCAGGGCCATCGCGCACTCACAGGAGCAGTCGCCTTTGCATCTCTTGTCCCCCCTGTTGTCCCTGGAGAAAGCTAGTCCTGGGACGGCAGGGGCATTTCCTGATAGTCCCCGGCAGGATGCACTCTCAGGGGAAGTAACTAAACCCATGCATTCCCGCGCGCCTCGCTCTGCGCATGCCTGGCACCGAACAGTGCCACGCCCTCTCTGGGATGCAGCCAATGGGAGAACAGGAAACCTCAGCTGAGGGGCTGCAGGAGACCCTTCTTGGTCCGTGCCTCAGTTTCTCCTCTGTAACAGGGAGCCCAGTCCTGTCCCTCAGTGGCATCATGGGGGGAGTGTGAAGGTGACCAAGACGACGACTCCCTTGGGGTTAGGTCTCAATAATTCAGGGCGGTCACCCCAGTAGAGGGACCCCGCTGGCTTCCTTTACGCGAGGATGAACTCAAGGAATTTTGACTCATGAAGTTTACTGATTTTGTTTTTAAGTGGGGAGACTTCATATCATTGCAGCTGCTATCTTTTTTCTATTTCTCTATCGATTTTTTTGTAATCATTTGCTTGGAGTTTTATTATTGAGTAGGGGTGAGAAGACTTTTACATTAGGAATTTATCTAAGGCCCTAGCTAAAAGTTTTAAGAAATGTTTTGTGATTGTTGTCAATATTTGAAACTTGTGAGTTTACATTAAAAAGTCTAGTTTTCTGGGTGGGAGGGGGCACCCCTCCCTTTCCTGAGCCCCTGTCCCACTCCATCCCATCCCCAGCCTCGTGACCCTTCACTCATGTGACATCTACTGATTGCTGGTCCCCATAAACATTTGACCTTGGTGGCTCTGGGCCAAATGATGGGTTTCATGGTATTTTTTTTCACTACTTTCATTATTTCTTAGGAATAGCTGAAGAGGAAAGGTCTTTGTTCACTGAGGTTTGGATTCTGCCTCCAAACTGATAAACCAGCTGAGCACCATCCCACTTCCTTGAGCATGGCTGCCATGTAAATACAGTAGGAAGAGCCTGTGTGTTGCTTCCTATCACCCCAAAGAGTTGGGTGCCAGAAAGGAGGTTCTTGGGGGTGGATCTCTTTCCAGGAGGGTTGGGTGGGCCTGGGGGAAGTGAGAGGCCTTACTTAGGTTGGTCGTCCCCACAAGCCATCATTGAGGGCCCAGCAGCCAGGACCATCTGGGCTCTTGGGTACTAATCCCTAACATGACAATGGTCTACCTGCTTCCAACTTGAATGAAAAATTCTTTACATCTAATAAAACCAAATGGTACCTCACTGGAGTCTTACCAGAAACAGAATGGATAGCTGGGCACTGCAGTCTGTGACTGTAATCTCTCAGGTGTCTGGAGGCTGAGGCAGGAGGATGGCAAGTTCAAACCCAGCCTGGGCAATTTAGTGACCTAGTGAGACCCTGTCTCAAAATAAAACAAAAAGAGCTGAGGATGTAGCTCATTGGGAAGCCTCTGGGTTCCCAGTGCTGGAAAAAAACCTTCCCCCTGATTCTCATAGCAAGTTCTCAGGGACTCGTGGGGCCAAGGAATCTGGGCACTTGGCCAAAGCCTCTGGAATCGTCTGGCCAAATCTCCACGGCCCTGCTGGCTGGAATCAGAAAACAGCAGTGAACTGTTTTATTTTGTTTTACAGTACTGGAAATGGAGCCCAGAGCTTCTGCACTGAACTACATCCCTTACCCTTTTTATTTTCATTTTTTAAATTTTGAGACAAGATCTTGCTTAGTCCCTAAATTGCCCAGGCTGCCTTGAATTTACCATCCCCCTGCCTCAGCCTCCCAGAATGCTAGGATTACAGGTGTGCACCACCATGCCCAGTTGGAAGTAAGTATTCAAAAGGAGATTTTTAAAATATAGCATTCAGTTTGTTTTTTTTTTTTCTTTTGGTCTTTTTGAGACAGGGTCTCACTATGCAGTTCAGGCTGGCTTTGAACTCACTTAGTAGCTCAGGCTGACCTCAAACTCACAGGGATCCTCCTGCTTCAGCCTCCCAAGTGCTACGATTACAGGCGTGAGCCACCACATCTGGCTAGCATTCATTTTGTTTTGTTTTGGATTTTTTTGTGTGTGGCATTCATTTTTTTAAAGGTAACATTCAGTGCTTGTCTGTGTACCCATCCAGGTTTGGAGGAGCTAAATTGGCTTTAACAGAAGTCTCAGAGAAACCTCTGTGTCACTGTCTTTCCTCAGTGTCTGTCCCCAAGAGGAGACCCTCGGTTGCCAAACCAAACACTTCAGGGGCGAAGCGCTGAGGCGATGTCAGTGGGTCCTTTAGATGGCTGGAACAAGGGCCTAGCCTCTGGGAGGCCGCTGAGGCCTCGCCGCAGACAGTAGCCCGTCAGTGCCCGAGCGGCCAGCTCCCGGAGGTCAGGGGGCCCGGACTTTGCTCTGTTTGCAGGGCAAACACAGCCGGGCCGGATGCTGGCTCTTGCTTGTGTGTCAGGGGATGAGGACTGGGATGGAGGTGTGGCTGGGGTGAGGGGGCAGGGGCACCCCTCCTCTGTGTGACCTTGGGCTTCGGTGAAAAATGGGGCACAGGCAGCATGGACACTAGGACCCTGGCTATGAGCCTCACCCGAGCCCTGTGGGCCCAGGACACTTAGGGCTGCCTGACTGGGAGCCGGGGAACCCCACGGGGCCCGCAGGGCCCGCTGCAGCCTTGGTGAGGTGAGGACCTGGCAGGCTCCCTCCTGGCCTCCCCAGCTCCTGCTGGGCCCCTGCCCCGAATCCAGGGCCGCCTGTTCTGCCGGGGGCCACTCCGAGCCTCACCAGGGAGGCAGCCTCTCTGGGCGCTGCGGTCACCGGGCGCTGGGCTCCGTCCTTGGGACCAAGCAGTCCCTGGAGCCTCGGTCGGGAAACCTGGCTCCCAGCCTTGGATCCATGAGCTCTTTCTCTTCCTGACCGTTAGTGACCCTAATCCCAGACTGGCCTTCCCAAGGCCACTGCCACCCGTCGTCCCCGCTGGGCTGGGGGGTGGGAACCTCTCCCTCAGCCTCTGCCCACGGGGGTGGTCCAGCCAGGCCGAACATCAACAGCTGCCAAGAGGCCCATGAGGGCAGGTGAGAGAAGCAGGCCTGGGCCAGGGGGCAGATGAGGGTCAGAGGGGGGCTGGGAGAAAGCCCAGGCCAAGCACAGACTGGACTTCCTGTTTCTAGTAGCCACAATGGAAAAAAAGAAAAAGAAAACAGGTAAGATTAATTTTAATTAATTTATTGAAGCCCAAAATATTACTGCAACTGTAAAATGTTTGTTGTTTTTATTTTTTGCAGACAGGGTCCAGCTATGTATTTCAGGCCGGACTAAAATTTTGCTTATGTAGCCCAGGCTGGCATTGAACTCCAGGTGATCCTCCTGCCTCAGCCTCCCAACTGCTGGGATCGCAGGAGTGCGCCACCATACCCGGCTGCAACTATAAATTGTTAAAGAGAAATTTTCATTCCGTTTTGCACGCTAAGTCTTCGAATCCTGTGAGAATTATACACTTAGAGCCTAATTCATATATTATATTTTTGCCAGGTGTGGTGGCATACACCTGCAATCCCAGGCCTTTGGAGTCTGAGACAGGAGGATGGCTTCCAGGTCAAGGCCAGCCTGGGCTACATCATGAGTTCAACACCAGCCTGGACTACATAGTGAGACCTTGTCTCAGAAAAATAAATAAATAAATAAATAGATTTTCATCAGAAATATTTGATCTGTATTTAGAGTTCATGAAATTTACAGCTGCAAAAGCAACCACATCCTTATTGTTCCAGTACACTTAAAAGTTTTTCAGTAACCGACCCATCTGTTCAATTTCAATTAATTTCTAAATTAAATGTAAATTAATTAAAATTTCGATTTGTTTTTTTTATTTTGGTCCTTTTGAGGCAGGGTATCACTAAGCAGTTCAGGCTGGTCTTGACCTCATTTTGTAGCCCAGGCTGGCCTCAAACTTGCAAGGATCCTCCTGCCTCAGCCTCCCGAGTGCTGGGGTTACAGTCATGCACCACCATGCCCGGCTTGATTTAAATTTTAATTTCAATTAATGAAAATAAAGATGTCGATTTCCGTGCCTGGGTTGTGCTCTGCAGCAGCTGTGGCTGGCAGCTGTCGGCTGTCATAGTGGACTTCACGGGGACAGGGTACGCTAGCTCTACCATGGGGTTTGCTGGCGTAGGCCAGACAGCTGTCTGGATCGTGCAGCTCAGGTGGGGAGAGAACCCAGATCCTCTGAGGAGTCCCTGGAGCCTCCTGTGCCTCAGTCTACCCTGATCAACTTCAGCCGTGGGGATTTATTTCCTCTGACCAAGCCCCACCCTGCGGCCGGCGTCCCCGGCGGCTCTCGAGCGCTGCTCCCCACACAGCGACCCTGTCCAGCCCGCCTCGCGGCCCTGCGGCCACCAGATCTCGGTTCTGGAGGGCAGCTCAGTGCCTCCGCGCCCCCTGCAGGAGAGGCAGAGACACGCGGGTCTCGGTGACACCCGCAGCACAGAATAAGGGTCGGGCAGAGGAAGACTGGACTGCTGGTCCGGGGCTCTCACGCCTGCCCTTTGGCCCAACGCGCTGCAGCTGAGGCCGCAGGACCAAACCGCGCCGAGGCCCAGGTCGCAGGCGCGCGCGGCCGCCAGGGGGC
>NW_004955453.1:4402582-4403675 GCF_000276665.1 Chinchilla lanigera | reverse complement strand
GCAATAGAGGGCGAAGCCGCGGGCAGCGGGCAGCGGGCAGCGGGCAGGGAGGGCGGGTCCCGAGCCGGGCGGAGCGCGGCGGCTGGCCGGCCACCTGTGGCGGCGCGCACCTTGCAGCTCGCAGGAGGTTGTGGCAATGCCTCGCATAGCACCCAAGCCGGAGACAGGGCCACCCTCCCCGGCGGCGTGCCTCCCTGAGCAAAGCTGGCCACTCGGCCACCTCTCTGGCTTCCAAACGCCCCCCGTCCCGCCGCTCTGAGGATCAAATCCAGAGCCTCGAACATGACAGGCAACCGTTCTGCCCCTGAGCCACATCCCCGGCTCAAACTTCAGATTTTCGAAACATGTAAATGTACACTATAATCTGTTTCAAATTTAAATAAAAGTATTTGTTGCTTAATTTTATAATAGACTGATTACTTATAGACTTAGTATGATAATAAAGCACTGTTTTGAGGGTTTCTTCTGACTTTGTTTTTGTCTTTTTTTTTTGAGACACGGTCTCACTATACAGTTCAGGTTGGCCTTGAACTCACTTTGTAACCCAGGCTGGCCTCGAACTCGCAGTGACCCTCCTGCCTCAGCCTCCCCAGTGCTGGAATTACAAGAGTGCGCTACCACGCCCGGTTTTGAGGGTTTCTTTTTAAGACATACCTGTTTTTTGTTTTGTTTTGTTTTTTAAAGTAAAGTCGCTCCTCCGAGAAAACACTGGTTCCCGCACCCCGCGACTCCCAGTCTCGGCTCGGCGGCGGTTGTTGCAGCGAGACCTCCAGGGCAGCAGGTGGCGATGTGGACACCGCTCGCACGTTACTCAACACCCTTTCTCTCTGCGATGGCGGGGGATGATGGGGTCCTCTCTTTGCAGGGGTGGCCATTCCAAAGCCTGAAACCGGGCGTGGACCAGTGTCCCCAGCGCGCGGGAGTTCGGACCGCGAGGGAGGTTACGTAAGACAAAGGCACTTTCCTGCGCTCCTCAGCGCGACCTAAGCGGCGGCGGGGAAGACGGAGGCCGGGGACGAAGCCTCGCGGGCCGGCAGGCGGGGCGGCGGGCAGCCCCGGGGCGGGCGGGGTCCTGCCCGAGAAGGAGCCGCCG
>NW_004955453.1:4384292-4402180 GCF_000276665.1 Chinchilla lanigera | reverse complement strand
CGGGCCGCCGTCCTGCCCCGGCCCCTCGCCGCCCGCGCAGCGCTTCTGGACCGGGCTGGGGCCGGCCGCCTCGTAGCGAAATCGGAAGCGAGGTTCGAGGCGGGTGGTTCCTGCGGCCGCTGCGAGGGTGTTTGGTTAGAGCACCCCGGGAACGTGTGTGCGGTAAAAGCGGCGCAGTCCTGACAGCCAGCTTCCCCTGTAGAGCCTAGGTGCTCAGCTAAGTTGTTTCCAAGAAAGAGCTTGAGGAGGGTCTGCAGGGCGGGTTTCATCAGTTAAACCGCGGCAAAGGGGGTAGACGAAGTGACTTTTGAAATGGGATAAGTTACAAAGATCAGCCTTTTGGTTTGGGTTTTGGGTTGTCCAGGCTGGCCTGGAACTCAAGAGATCCTCCTACCTCCGCCTCCTGAGTGCCGCTGGAATTACAGGGAGGTGTGGTGACACCTTAGAGATCAACTTTTTGTTGTGTCTTCTTTTTTTTAAGAGGGCTTGCTATGTAGTTTAGGCTGGCCTTGAAAGTCACTGTAAAGCCCAGGCTGGCCTTGAGCTCGTGGCGATCCTCCTGCCTCGGCCTCCCAAGTGCTGGGATAACAGGTGTGTGACACCAGTGGAGTTTTAAGCGCGCTACTACAGACTGGCGTATATGTATCTGTTCTCCCTTGCCTGCATACCTACCCTTTCTCCTCCTTTTTTAACTCTACTTTGTCTCACAGATACTTTGTTGCAAACAAAGTGGCTATGAGAAAATAGTAATCTGTTCGGTAGGGCGCTCAAAACCATATTTTTCTGAGGTTTGGCAAAGGAAATTGGTAGAGACGCTGGGAGACAATCATAGTTATTTTCAAATACGTAAAGAGCTGTTATCTATACCTGGAATTAGACTTTTGTCCTTGAGGGATACAAATGATTGAAAGATGGATTTCAGTATAAGGAAGAGCTTTTCCAGTTAGCGGGCTCCAGGAGTAAACATGAAATTTCTTTCCACCTATAAATGCAGGCCTCGTTCTATTTTTAGATCTACTTCTTACATCTATTTTCTTCCACTGTGGCCCAAACCACTTTCATCTCTTGCCTGGGTTACTATAACACCCTTAAGACTTTGTGCATCCGTCCATACCCCTTTAAATCTACTTTTGGGGATTTTTAAAAGTGTTAGTCACACAACATTTGTTTGCTTAGAATCCTTTGGTGCTTCCATTGTAATGAGAATAAATTCCAAGTTCTTAAACCAGATACTACCTGAGCCCATTCCTGCTTTGTCATCTTAGTGCTGATCTTCACTCCCTACATCGCAGTCACAGGCCTTTTTGTTCAGTTTCTCTCCTTCCTGTTCCTTTTCTGAGCCTCTTAAGTTTTCTCTTTGTTTCTCATCTTTTATTCTTAACTCAAGTGTTGTCTTAGATGAGCGCTCTGTTAAAACAGTCCCCTCTAGCTGCCATCACAATTCTGTAAGGACCTTGTTTGCTTGCCTGATGGCTGTCTTTTCTCTCCCTGGTAGAATTCTGGACAGGAAACTTACTTTCACAAGTCTCAGAACATTGTTGAGCGCATGGCAGAAGTCAGAAGTATGTCTTGAATGGAAAGAAATCAGTCAACTAGTCAAATCAGTAAATCAGTGCCTAGATTTTAAGTAGAGGTTGAAAGGCTTTGATAGAAATATAGTAGAATTCGCCTCTTTAGAGAGGCAGGACTGATGATTTTTGAGGTTGTACTCTGAGAGTCTATGACGAATACATAGTACGTATTTATTATCATTTCTTAAGTTTATTGGTTCACATGTCAGCTTCTGCTCCAAACCCTTTGTTACTTTGCTTCCTGTTCTGTGTAACTCCTGTTGGCTTAGAATCTGTCCTAAGTGCTAACAGGCTGATGGCTTGGTTCTGGTGTCAGTTTATTCGTTTATTCACTAGATGCTCAGTAGGCACTGGAAAGAGTGAAGAAAGAGGTGAATAGGCGGTCAGCTTGTACTGTTAAGGTCTCCGAGAGGTTTGACGATGAAAGAAGTGGAGAGAGGAGGTGCTTGCTTACTTGGAGATGTAAAATTGAGTTAGATTTAGTATAGGCATGTAGGGGCGAAGAGTGCTGAAAAGCTTAAAAATAATAGTCTTCTACCCCTCTTTCTCCTCCCTACCTCCCAGAAGCAACCATTTTCAACATGTAAAGTTGTGCCTTGTGGAACATACCTCCGTACTGAGAAATAATATCCAAATATTGCTATAAATTGGCTCAATAATTTTAGACAGTATCTACTGAGTTCTTATTATGGCATAAGAGACTTGTAGCATCCTTAGCCCTTTCCCATTCCTTCTTCCATCCAAAGGAGGGTTCTGTGTTTTATTTTTGTTTTTGTCATTCTTTTTTCTTTCTGGGTTTTTTTGTTTGTTTTTGGATTTTTGAGACAGGGTCTTTTCTCTCCCTGTGTAGTTCAGGCTGGCCTTGAACTCACTGTGTAGCCCAGGCTGGCCTCAAGCTTGTGATCCTTCGGCCTCAGCCATCCAAGTGTTGGGACTACAGGTGTATGCACCAGGCTCCACTTCTGTTGTCTTTGAGATGTGAAATATTGGTGTAGAGTAGAGTAGAGTATTTCATTTAGTTCTGTTCAGTGGCCAGAGACTGACTTTCTAGGATAACCATGTAACAAATTAGTTACAAGTAGAAGTAAGCTGGAGAGTATAAAAATCTACCTGAGGCACGAGGATTACAAGTTCAAGGCCAGCCCGAGTAATTTAGCAAGACACTGTGTCAAAATAAAATAAAAAGGGCTTGGGATGGAGCCCACTGGTAGTGCACTTGCCTAGCATGCACAAGGGCCTGGATTCAGTCCCCAGTACTGCCCAAAAAAATCTATTACCTTTTTTGCTAAAAGCCATTCAGGTATACCACTGATTGATGATGGGTAATCAGTGACACTTTTAATATTAAATGATCTGTTATTCTATCATCTCTTTTACATTACCAGCCCCCACCCCCCATTTATTTATTAATTTATCTCTTCTCCATGATTTCTATTCAGCCTCTCTGCTCTGGGCATGTTATACCAACATAGAGTACCCAGTTCTTTTTGCTTTTATATTTTTGGGATAGTAGTGTGCTCTAGCTTTTCTTGCTAGATTTTATATTTTTTCCTGTATGGCTTCCTAAAGACTGTTGGAATAGTTGGCAAATCTAAACTTACCAGTTAGAAATAACAACTTGCCTCGACCCTTTTTTTTTTTTTTTTTTTTTTTTTTTTGAGACAAGGTGTTGCTATTTTAGTTCAGGCTCGGCTTGAACTCATCACAGGGTAGCTCATGCTGCCCTTCAACTTGGGATGAGCCTCCTGTCTCAGCCTCCCAAGTGCTGGGACTAGAGGTATGTCCCACCACGCCTAGCTGAGCCTTGACACATTTTTTAATCAGCCACTGTTTCACCTGGTGTTCCAGAATTACTTTATTTTTCCCAGAATGATTGTAAGACCTACATGGAAGACATTAAGAAGTTTTTGTCTTTATGGTATAAGGACAAAATTTCTCGTATCTTTTTCGAGACATATGACATACAACTGCATTCTTTTGGGGCCAGTAGTTATTTCCTTTACTCTCCTGTGTGCTGACTCATTGAGATTAAGTTGTATGGGGAATATATGCTTGGGTTATGGGATTCAGAATGAGTAAGACTGCTCATCATTTACTGATGTCTTCTTGGTTGCTTGTGGTTATGAGGTGGTACTTTAATATAGGCACCTTGAAATAATCAAAATACAGTGCTCTGTTTGATGACTAAATTACGCTTTTCCCCCTTAAGTAATTGTATAACTATTGGTTTGTGTAATTATATTCTGAAATTGTACAGGACCAGTGATTGTCAGACTTGTGTATGGGAACACAAGAATCGCAGAAAAAAAAAAAAGAGAGGAAAAAAGTCGCAGGAAAGCCTTATTACTGGACCCCAAGCCCACACTTTTCTGATTCAACAGGTTGAAGGAAGGACCAAGAGTTTGCACTTGCTTCCTGGTACAGCTAATGCTGTTTGTCTGAGATATGGTGTCGTGAGGGATTGATAGTTAATTCTTCTTCAGGTATAAACATCAGCAGCTTTAAAGAAAAATAATCATTCCCCTAGTGAAGTCGCCCCTCAAAAAGTGCCTTTTTTCTGTTGTCATATGGTTTTAACCAAGCATTAATTTCTGAGTGAGCATGTTTCATAATTGTGATACACCTTTTGTCTTACAGCTGGAATTATTTCTCTTCTAGATGAAGAAGAACCACAGCTTAAGGTATGAATCGAAGAAAAAAGTCACTGAGCTTACTATGAATTGTGATGCCTTTTGAATTTTGTATCTATATCAGTATGATTTGGAACTTTTTTTTTGGTACTGGGAATCAAACTCAGGACCTTGTATTTCCAAGATAGGTGCTGTGCCACTGAGCTACGTCCCTGGCATATCACTATGATTTAAAGTAATCATCCCCTATACACTGTTGCCAGTCACTGAAATACAGCCAGAGAGGCCAGTCTTTTGGCAGTAGCAGTTGATTCTCCTTGAGTTCAACAAAGCTAAAGCAAATAAACTTTAGACTTTTACCCTCTATTTCTTTATCAACAGACAGCACAAAAAAACTTTTTTCTGTATACATATTTAAGGTTACTTTTATTTGATAGAAATTTGGAATGTGTCTTTTTTTTTTTTTTTTTTTTTAGTGTGTTTTAAGTATGTAGCTCTAGATATCTGCATTTATTTCCAACTAAACTAGCAACCTGGAGTTAGTCCTATGTATTCTGAGAAGGAACACCTTCCTTATGATAAAAAAAAATGACATTATATAGTTCGTCTAGTGTTTTGTGTATTGTGTTTGTTTGGAACTGAAAATCAAACTCAGGACCTCACACTTGCTGGACTGGCGCCATACTGCTGAGCTATGTCCCTGGTCCCCGTGTTTTTGTTTTTTTGAGACAGAGTCTTGCTATGTAGCCCAGGCTAGCCTTGAACTCACACAGTCCTCCTTCCTCGGACTCCCGCTTCCTGGGAAGTCTAGTGTATCATGATTGAAAACAGGAAGAAAATATGTAAATTCGGGAAAAAGTTTAAGTTAGTTGATATTTTCCATAGATTAAAATTTTAAATAACTATTACTGAGGATTTGACCATTGATTTGTTGGAAATTTTAAAATAAAAGGCATTGGTTAATCTGTCTCAAAACAGAATTTTGGTTTTATTTTTACAGGAATTTGCACTACACAAATTGAATGCAGTTGTCAACGATTTCTGGGCAGAAATTTCTGAGTCTGTAGACAAAATGTAAGAAATTACATTATTCCATAAATTTGAAAAACACAGATCAGTTTTAATGGTGTGTGGATGTGATTCTTATGGCTTACTAACTGATTTAGAGTTATATTGCTAAATTGTAGCTTGCATATTTAGAATTGGGATTTTTAAGGAAAACCTTAGCTTGAATGAGGCCTGTCCTTCCTAATTTCTTTCAGAGAAGTTTTGTATGAAGATGAAGGTTTCCGGAGTCGGCAGTTTGCGGCCTTAGTGGCATCTAAGGTGTTTTATCACCTGGGAGCTTTTGAGGAGTCTCTGAATTATGCTCTTGGAGCAGGTGATCTCTTCAACGTCAATGATAACTCCGAGTATGTGGAGACTATTATAGGTAATTACCCTTGGCCTGCTAAAGCTTCATCTTATTGGCTTCCTGATTCCTCTAGTACACAGGTGCCCAACCTCTTCACTTGCCTGGGCTACATCAAGTGAAGAGGAACACAGTTAAAATATATAATGTATGTAAGTAACAAGACTCCCTTTTCAATTTTTTTTATTATAACCTTACCAAAAGATAGTAGCATAAACATAGAGCTAGTGGGGTAGTTGCCCTTGTTTTTGTAAAACTAACAGATGAGTGTCTGGTTTAAAGGAAACTGGGCCCATTTCAGGTCATTTGGCCATTATTCTACAAAGATGGTTTAAAGATAGCCTCTACTCAGGACCCTAATAGTTTGATTAATGTGGAGGAGTCTAACATACTTCTGTGTCATATCATCAATAATGGCCAAAAAAGTTCTTTTAAAACTGAAACAGCTACTGTTTTACCCAACTCTTTTGAGTAAGCAGCTAAATCAAAAGGAGCAACACAGTTCTGATCAAAATAAGGCAGCAATATAGAAATGTTTTGAGTAGTGTGAATCTTCAGTCTTACACTCTCCCAACTGAGCAATCTTGGGTACCTGACAGTAGTGTGAATCTTCCTGGAATTGGTGTGTAGGCCTTTAATGTAATCATTATAAAGAGAACAGTTTTAATTAAAAGTGTAAGTTGTGATTTTAAAATTTGCTTTTTTATAGTTGTCAGTATATATGCTTATAAAAGTGGACAGTGTATATGTCAGTTAAGCTCAGTTGTCAGCTGACTGGCTTGAGCCTGCCTAGGGGACTCGTAAAGCACACTTCCAGTGTGTCTGGGTGGGCTGTGAGGTGTGACTTTGAGTGCTAGATCTGATCCCTGGCCCCTTCCTCTGGCACTGTTCCCCTGCTCTGCTTCTTGCCGCTGCAAGGTGAGCAGCTTTCCTCCAAGTCCTGCTCTGTTTCTGCCTCAGAACCAACAAGGAACTAAAACCACAGGCCAGATAAATCTGCCCTCTGTATCATGGATGTCAGGTGTTTTGTCCCAGCAATGCGAAAGTTGACCAATACCATGTCTTTTCTGGTAGTTTGGCCCAATTTAGAAAATAATTAGATTCACTTTATTTTTTCCATAGCAAAATGCATTGATCACTATACCAAGCAGTGTGTGGAAAATGCAGATTTGCCCGAAGGAGAAAAAAAACCAATTGACCAGAGATTGGAAGGCATTGTGAATAAAATGTTCCAACGATGTCTAGATGATCGCAAGTATAAGCAGGCTATTGGCATTGCTTTGGAGACACGAAGACTAGATGTCTTTGAGAAGACCATACTAGAATCGGTAGGTAGATGATGTCATTTTAGAGGTTGTTCATTGTAGGGAAATGAGCAAAGCAAATTATTCAAACTGCTAATGTCCTGGGTAAAGAACAGAAAATATTCTTTAGGAAATACATTTTTTATATTTTGTGTTCATAAGAGTGTCTGCTTTTATCCTGCCACATTTCTTTATTCCTTTGAAGTTTTGCATGGGGCAGTGGTATTATCTTGTCGTTTTAAAAAAGATCATATTGATAAATTACTATTTTAATGCATATTATGTTAGAACTATGAACTAGATTCCAGATTTGAGAGTGTCTTGAGATCATTAAGACAGCTATAAGTCACTCGCAGAAGAGGTCTGAAAGGTACAGGGCTGAGGTCAGAGGACCCAGATCTGCAGGACCACTGGGCCTCACTGCTCTCCCTGTCCACCAGCCAGCATCCTGTCCTCCTGTGTTGGCCGTATTTCATCTCTGATCTTACTTTGCCTCCCAGTGCAAATTTCCATGCACGTGGAACTGTGAAACAGTACCCCTACTATTTTGTGGTATAATGCTACTACTTTTAATTTGTGTTTAATTTTTAAAAATACATTAGTCAGGGCCGGGGATATAGCTCAGCAGCACAGTGCCTGCCTGGCAAGTTCGGGATCCCTGAGTTCGATTCCTGGTGCCCACGCCACCCCCCCAAAATGCATTAGTCTTACAACTGTTGAGTTATTTTCATCATACACTGGTGAATCAACAACTTGCTTTTCAAGAAACACTTTTATGGCTCTTCAGTGTTCTTCTATATGTTGAAGGACTGTTATAGAGTAGTATCTCAAAGTTTGGAATTGTTTATAAGAACCACAAGGTAAAAACATGTACAGGTCAAAGTTTCCTCGTAGGGAGAACACCAGGCAGCTGTAACAGCACTAAATGCCTGAGTCACTCTTTTAAGACTTGTGCTTCCTAGCCTCAAGTGAGTATGGGCACTAGGTCAGGAGCATGTCTAGTAGCAAAGCGGGAGGCAGAAAGTCTTCAACAGACTCAAATTGTAAAGCATAGCTACACAGCATAGGGACAGCTGGAAATATCTTTTCAAAATAATAATGTCATACTGTTATAGTACCCTGTGACCAGGGATCTTGTGGGGATCTTCAGTGATCACTAAATATTAAATTGTTTTCAACCCATTTTTGTTTCCATGAAGATATGGAAATGCATAGTTAAGATTTTTCTCTAGCTAGGCATGGTGGCGCATACCTGTAATCCCAGCAGAGGCAGAAGGTTCATAAATTTGAGCCCTGACAAACCCTGTCTAAAAAATTAAAACAGAAAACAAAATGGAGATGTAGCTTAGCACATCCTGGGTTCAGTCCCTAGTACCACCCAATCCCCACAGACTTCTCTCTAAAATAGCTTAAATTTTTAAACCAAAAGGTATAAGTTATTGGCTGCCTTGAAAAACCAAGAGGGTAGATTAAAATATTTCATGTTCTAAATAAATATAATGAGATCATATGTTTTTAAATTATCTCTTTCAGAATGATGTCCCAGGAATGCTAGCTTACAGCCTCAAGCTCTGCATGTCTTTAATGCAGAATAAACAGTTCCGGAATAAAGTATTAAGAGTTCTAGTTAAAATCTACATGAACTTGGAGAAACCTGATTTCATCAACGTTTGTCAGGTAATTATAGTGCGTTATGTCACATTTCTCCAGCCATGCTGTGGCATTTTACAACATAACTACATTATATTTTATTACATTACATTACTGTAGTGGGTTTGTATGTATATTTCAGTTGATTTTTACAACAGGCCTATGAAGGTAACATTTATGATTTGCATCCCTTTTTATTGATAAAAACGGAGTCTTACAACACTAAAGAACTTTGTTACAATGCATTCTTTATGTATTTTTTTACTTCAGAAATAATCCAAGCAATTAAGGAAGTCTTAAGGGAGCAAAGGAGGTTAGGAAAGAAGGTAAATCAGGTGCAGTTTTGCATACCTGTAATCCCAGCATTCTGGGAGGCTGAGGTTGGAGCATCACATTAAGCCCAGCCCTGGCAGCTTAGCAATTTAGCAAGACCCTGTCTCAAAATAACTAGAATGGAATAGTGTAGAATGATACAGCTCAGTTTTAGGAGTTTTGTTTAGAGGGAGATCTGCTCTTGTCTTGGTTACTTTTCTCTCGTTGCTAGGACAAAATACCTGACCCCCAAAATTAAGGAGGAAAGGTTTATTTTGCTTACAGTTTGTGGAGGTTTTAGTCCACACTTGGTAGGTTACAAGGCAGAGTGGCACATGGCAGAGGGCTATAGCTCATGGCTGCAGAACACAGCAAAAGCAACAACACAACAGGGAGGAATGGCCACAAGCAGCCTCTTCCTCTCCCTTGCATATGCAAACTATCCACCCCAGGGCAGGTGTAGCTTTGACACCCGTAATCAATCAAATTCTAAAAGCCTGCCCCATGACCGCATGAGACTTTGGGGAGACACATGGACACAAACCATAACAGCCCTGTTCAACTTGTATTTCAGTTTCATCTGTTGGAAGCGATTTTTTTGTTTGTGTTTGTTTTTTGGTACCGAAAATCAAGGTTATGACCTCCTGCTTGCCTGCAGGCCCTATACTGCTGAGGGCCATATCCCTGGCCCTCAATTTTGTATCTTTTAGCTATTTTATTCCTTGTCCTTTTACAATTTTTAAAACATTTGTTTGTTTTAAAGTATATTTTTAATAGGTAGTACATCTGCATGATTTAAAATCTAAAAAGGACCACAGAACTGGGTTTAGTGATGGACACCTCTAATGCTACTCTCAAACTTGTACCCCTGGTGGATTACAAGTTTGAGACCAGGCTGGGCAACTTAGGGAAGCTCTGTCTGAAAATAAAAAGGGCTGGGAATTTAGCTCATTGATCCCTGGGTTCAATCCCCAGTATATAATCCTACTCCAAATTTAAATTGAGTTCTTAACACAAAAAGCCTAATTTATTGGATAATTTTGCTAACGTATATGACACCTCATAAGAGTGGTAAGAGAGATGACAGTAAATTTGATCCCTTTTGTCCTGATGTTCCAGAGTATATATATTAAGTAGGTGAATGATTCCTACAAAATATAGTAATGCAGAATATACAAGTTAAAGAGCACTTGGATGTAAATTATGAATAAGATTGAAAGAAGCCAAGATTCATTCAGCAACTAGGAATATAATTTGTGTGGATTTTTTTTAATGGCAAACAGGTGCCATTTTTAGGAAAACTGCATCTGGAGTTGGACTTAGAAGTAGAGTGCTGGCTGGATATCTGCCCCAGTTTTCTTGTGCTTATGTCTTACAGTGTTCTGTGCTGATGGCTGCTGTGGTGCAGGTAACTTGCAGACGAAGCTTTCAGTTGTTGTGTGCTTGTTCTTTATCTCTGTTTCAGTGCTTAATATTCTTAGATGATCCTCAAGCTGTGAGTGACATCTTAGAAAAACTGGTGAAGGAAGACAACCTCCTCATGGCTTATCAGATCTGTTTTGATTTGTATGAAAGTGCCAGCCAGCAGTTTCTGTCCTCTGTGATCCAGAATCTTGGAACTGTGGGCACCCCCATTGCCTCTGTGCCTGGCTCCACCAACACGGGCACCGTTGCAGGTTCTGAGAAAGACAGGTATGACTTACCTTCTTCTACATCATAACTGAGCAATCTGCATTTTATTTTGGGAATAGTTATACTATTCATAAATAGCACATTCTAAAAATAAATAAATTTAGCCACTAGCAGGCTGTTCTGTTTTGCACTGTACTGACACAAAAAGGAGAACCAAGCCTGAGAAGAGGGCTTATCTCGTGGCGAAGCCTACCAGGTGGCATGAGCGATAGTTAATGAAATAAGAACTGTAGGTGGGGTGGGTAGGCTCACTTTAAGATACCTTTCTTAGACGTATCTGGGCTAGATAATTAGAAGGGAAGAAATATCTCAGCCTTTTGTGCTTGTGTGGGAACTAAATACCTAAATTTCTTAGAAAAATGCAGCATTAGATTTTGTTTTCCTGTTTCCTTATCATTTAGACCATTTATTCAGAATGTTTATGTCTTTCTTAAAGCTACTTACTTCTAAAGTTGGTCACATAGTGAGATTCATTCTTTTGGAACTTAAATGTTAGACCCCTATAAATCTGTAATACCTTCCAAATAAAATTCTGAGCCTTGATAGTAGCTTGTAAGGCTTTATAGTTGTCTTCTCTATCCAAAGGTTCTGCATCCACGAGCTGAACCAACTGAGGATTGAAACTATTGCAGGGGAGGTACATCTGTACCTAGTATATACAGATTCTTTCTAAATAAGTCTAGACAATGTACTACAACAGCTATTTGCATAACATTTACATTGTAATAGATATTGTAAGTCATCTCTTCATGATTTAAAGTACACAGGAAGAAAATGTGCTAAGCTTATGTGCAGTCACCATGTCATTTTATGTGTGACCTGAGCACTCACAGACAGGAGAGCTGTGCTTGTTCCTGGAGCTAGCAGCCCTGTAGGTGCCGAGAGCCCAGCACTCCTGCTCTGGTCTCTCTGTGCCCTCAGTTTGTCTCTTTCTCTCAACTTTCAGACCCCACTGGCCTTGTTGCTACTCCTCAGAATTACTGACAATATTCCTGGAAGCTGGAAGGTTTTCTTGAACTCACTTTTTATTATTTGTTTTGTTCCCTTGCTTTATTTTTATTCTTCGTTGGGGCCTTCTGTTACAGTGTGTTGGCCTCCTTTGCTCATCATCGGTGTTGTCACTTTTGAGTCCCTTTCTGCTCCAGTTCTTTTTCCTTTGGTTAACAGTTTAAATAAGTACACATAGCTTCAGTATTCAGTTCAGTGAGCATTGATAGTAAAACACACACATAACCAACACCTCTGTTAAGTTCTTGCCCCCAAGGAAACTGCTCTTTGATTGTGATTTCTGTCACTATAGGTTAGTTTTGCAGGTTCTTGGAAATCATAAAAATGGGCTTTTACAGCATGTATTATTTTGATTTTGCCTTTTGCACTCAGGGCAGTGTCCATGTATACAGTTATGCTTTGAGGTGAATTTGTAACTAAACGTTATCATTGCTGAGTAGCACTTTCTTGTGAGTGAGTATACCATAGCTCATTTATCCATTCTGCCATGGGACATTTGGGTTGTTTCTGGCTATTAAGAACAAGGCTGTTGTGAACAGTTGTGTACAAGGCTTTTTGTAGACATGTTTTTTTGTTCTTGGCTAAATACTTGGAAGTAGAATAGCTAAATATAGGGTATATGTTCAACTTGAAAAAAAATGCCATATTTTTCCAATGTGGTTATAGCATTTTACCATTCTGCCAGCAGTGTCTAAGTATTCCAGTTCTTCATCTTTACAACATTTGATGTTATCAGTCTATTGAGTGTTACTCCTTCCATTGATGTAAAGTGGTGATTTATTACAGTTTTTAATCACTTGTCAAATGTGTGTGTCATGAATATTTTCCTAATCATTGACTTGTAAACACAAGTCTTTATTTTTGATGAATCCAACATTCCAATTTGGGGTTCCACAAAGGAAATAAATTTTTTTTTTTTCTTTTTTGAGACAAGACTGACCTTGAGCTCACTTTGCAGTTCAGGCTGGCCTTGAGCTCACTTTGTAGCCCAGGCTGGTCTTGAACTTGCAACAATCCTCCTGCCTCAGCTTCCCAGGTGCTGGGATTACAGGCGTGTGCCACTACCCCTGGCAAGGAAATAATTTTGGCAGTTTCATGGCTGCAAATATATTTTCTGAGGCTTTTTTCGAGAAATTATGTAAGGTTTTCTATTTAGATCTATGACAGAGCTCAGTTTAGCTCTATACTGTATATGTAAGAGGTAGAAATACAGGTTCTGTTTGTTTTTCCATATGAATATCTAATTGTTTCATCACCATTTCTTGAAAAGGCTCCTTGTGCTGTTGAATTGCCTTGGAGTCTTTGACAAAAAACAGTTCACCATATATATGTGTGTGTTGTTAATATTTTTCCTGGTCTTTCCATCGATCTATTTGTTGCTTTTATAACTACTACTTGTTTTTAATTATGAAAGCTTATGGTAAATCTTAAAATCAGATAACATAAAACGTTCTCTTTTTACTTTCGCAGTGCTGGGGATCCTTGCATGTGTTAGGCCAGTGCTGGTGAACCTGTGGCATGTGTGCTGCAGCGGGCTGTTTCTACCATTGAAAGCTCTGAAAAGGTTCACCATTACTGCTCTAGCCAGACACTCCAGCCCTGAGTTATATCCCAGGGACCACAATTTTGATTTTTCCACAAAATTTTTGTGGGTATTGTGGATCTTCAGCTCCCTTCCTTTCTCCCTCCTCCCCTCTCTCCCTCCCTCTCTTCCTTCCTTTCTTTCTCTCCCCCTCTCTCTTTCTTTCTTTCTTTCACTATGCAGTTCAGGCTGGCCTGGAACTCATAGTGATCTTCCTGCCTCAGCCTCCGGAGTGCTGGGATTGTAGGTGTGCACCACCATGCTGAGATCTTTTGGGTTTTTTACGTCTCTGGGGATTCTGACTGGAATTGTGTTGAATTTCTTCTTCAGTTTGGGGCACATTGAAGTCCTGACAATACTGAACCTGTTCTCCGTAAACGTGGTGCTTTTCTTCATTTATTTTGGTTTTTAATTTTTCTCAGCAACATTTTATAGCTATGAGTACAGATGTCTTACACATCTTTCCCTAAATCCCTTAGATTCCTAAGTATATTCTATTTTCTTATGCTATAAGAAGTGCTATTTTTAGATTTGTGTTTCCAATTTTTGTGTTACTATGTCATGGACATAGAGTTATTTTTCTGTGTCAATACTGAATCCTTTAACCTGGCTAAACCACTTTTTTTTTTTTTTTTGGACACAGGGTCTCCCTGTATAGTTCAGGCTAGCCTTGAGTTCACTGTGTAGCTCAAGCTGGCCTCGAATTTGCAGTGATCTGCCTCAGCCTCCCAAGTGCTGGGATGACAGGTGTGCACCACCACACCCTGCCTACTTTTTAGCTTTAGTAAATTTAAAAAATAGTTCCTTTTATGCCAGGTGTGGTGGCTCATGCCTGTCATCCCAGCACTTGGGGAAGTTGAGGCAGGAGAATTGCTTTGAGTTCAAGGCCAGCATGGGCTACAAAGTAAGTGCAGGACCAGCCTAACTATATAGGAAGACCCTGTCTCAAAAAACTAAAAAAAGAAAAAGTTCCTTTTATAGAATTTTCTACATAGGAATCAGGTTATCTATAAATAAAGACCATTTTATGTCTTCCTGTATAATCTTTTCCCTCTTGTTTTTCTGTACTAGCTAGGATTCCCAATACATTACGGAATAAAAGTGACGAGACTGAACATCCTTGCTTTCTTCTGTTTTAGGAGGATAGCATTCAGTTTATTTCTTCACCTTATATCATTTCCTTAATGTCTTGTTTTGAAATTTTTTTGTATAACAATATATGGGATTTTAAACTTACAGAGGAGGCTAGTTTGTGGTGGTTTTTCTAATTTTGCTGCTTTCTAAAACTTTCTCTTGTGCCGGGCATGGTGGCACAAACCTGTCATCCCAGCACTCAAGAGGCTGAGGCAGAAGGAATGCTGTGAGTTTGTGCCCAGCCTGGGCTACATAAGGTACTTCAAGGCCAAACTGAACAGAGTGAGACCCTGTCAGAAAACAACAAAACAAAATAAAAGTTTCTCTTCTCGTGTGTGGTGGCGCATGCCTTAATCCCAACACTTGGGAGGCTGAGGCAAGAGGATGCCCCAGAATTCAAGGCCAGCCTGAACCACGTAGGGAGACCCTGTCTCAAAAAAAAAATTTTCTTATGTTATGCTTGGGAAGTATTAAAATCATGGCTTATTTTTCCTTTCTCTGCTCAGCATTTTCTCCTCAGAGTGGTACTTTAACCTAGAAGGGAGCGTTTGTTGGCTATTTAATTTTAAGGGTTGTTAGGGTTACAGATGCTTTACTTAAAACTAGTTTTAGCCTGGCTGTGGCGGTGTACGCCTGTAGTCCCAGCACTCTAGAAGGGCGGGGTAGAGAGATCGTAAGTTTGAGTCCAGCCTGGGCACTTAATGATTCCCTTATCCAAAATGAAAAGTAAAAAGGGCCAGGGTTGTAGCTCAGTGTGAAGGCCCTGAGTCAGTCCTCAGTGCAGAAACAAAACAAAGCACCTAGTAGTTTTGTAGCTGGTGGTTGATATACCTCCACCTGTTTTGAGAACGGGGAGGGATGAATTGTCCCCTTTTTTTGTTGCATTTGTTCATGGATTTCAAGGACCTAGTTGTTTGTGTGTTTTTATGTATTCAATACCTAGGTGTCCTCTAGCTCGGAGATGCCTAGAATCTCTTCTTTGTAATACTCATAAAGTTATCATTTCTTTCTTGGAAAATACTTAATTTGGACATGTCTCAGATCTGTGGCGTAAACAAATTGCCTGCACATTCTATTCCGAGGTGAGTTATCAGATTACTGATTGTTGATTCTCTTCATTTTAGTGAGATGATGGAAACAGAAGACAAGACAGGCAATACACTTGTTGGAAAGGCTCCAGATACAGTGAGTATATTCTGTGAAGTTAAGGTTGCCATTTAACAGGTATTCCTGGGCTGGGAATGTAGCGCAGCAGCACAGCGCCTGTCTGGCAAGTGCAAGGTCCTAAATTTGATTCCCAGTACCCAAAAAAAAAAACCACATATATTCCTGTGGTGTATTGTAAGTTCTTTTAAATAAGTGGTACGTACTGGCTTTTTTGGAAATTTATTAATTTTAATATCAGAGTCATTTTACACAAGTGGATTTTCACTAGAGGATATGGTTTTAAGGACTGATACTAAATAACACTTAGAAGAAATCAGATCCTGTGACCTGTACTGCAGAATGATCCCTGTCCAGAAAAACTTCCAGTTACCTCTCAGGAGGTGAAGGGGAAAGGCATGGCATTTCCTGGTGTGCTGGCACATCCTTGCACTCCAGTGGTCTGGGGGCGCTAAGGCAAGAGGGTCGCAGTTTGACCCCAGCCTGGCAAATTTAGCAACTTAGTAAAACCCTGTCTCAAAATATCGCAAGAAGGTTTGGGGATATGAAACCCCTGTATTTAATCCCAGTGTGGGGGATGGAGGGATGACATTTGACAAATGGTATCTTACCATGTAGTGATAATTAACTGTTTGTGTTGTCTTTCTCACTCTTTTTCCTTTCTGACTGTCTTTCTTGGAGTTTGGGATTAAACCCAGGACCTTACATGTGCTAGGCAAGTGCTCCATCACTGAGCACTATCCCCAGCCCTGTAATGTAATGGTCACGCCACATGGAAGCGGGGGTAAATTATAGAGCAGTGGCCTGTTGCTTGTCAACGTTTCCTCCATCAGGACTTTGGTTTCTGATGCTCGGGTTCATAGACCTTTGCTGTTCCTCTCCTAGATGGAGGATGGACAGTTGTCTTGGTGTCGTGGGCGTTCGTGAAACCATATGTGTGTGCTGATAAAAGGCACTTTCAGACTTCTCACTCTTATTTAGGGAGTTTCACAGTTTTTCTGTATAAACCAGTTTTCCTGAAAATCATCAGTAATTTTTACCAGTATTTTTTTTATTATTAGCTATTTTACAATGGGCTTCACTTTTGAATGAATTGTATTATTTCATCAAGCTGGTGTCCTGTCTCAGTGGCATCTAATGAAAAAATAAATGCATTTTCTTCTCAAATAATGATAGTGTCTTCTACATCGTACCATTAAAATACGAGTTTTGTTGTATGTATTTAGCCTGCTTTAGTTACAATGGTTTTAGGGCTGATGAAATAACTTAGCTTAGTAAATTTTAATAATATATGACTTTTTATTCTTATTGTTTTGGCAGAGCCCAGAACCCAAGGACCAGACTTTGAAAATGATTAAAATTTTAAGCGGTGAAATGGCTATTGAGTTACATCTGCAGTTTCTAATACGAAACAATAACACAGACCTCATGATTCTAAAAAACACAAAGGTAGAAAATTCATCCACAGTGGAGTTTTTTTAAAAAATTTCTTGTTGACCATTTTGTATATAATTTCTGATCAAGGATATTAGTTTTGGGGTGGAGCTAGGGCGTAGATCAGTAGGAGAGCTTGCATGCCAAAGCGAGGCCCTGGGATCAGTACCCCAGCCCCGCAAACAAAAGGCAGTGGGTTTCTTACTTGTTGGAAACAGGCGGGAATGAGCAGTGGTTGAGCTCCTGGTTTTGTGCTGTTGTTGGAAGCTTAGTGAACTTCTTTTTAACCTTTATCTTATGATACATGTGTAATAGTTGGACAGATAACACAATCAGGATAATGATACAGTGTATATATCAGAGATTGTTACAACCTTTGTTGAGATTCTTAAGTTACTTACTTTAATTATTGGACAGGTAAAATGTGTTTGTTCCAAAATGTTTTCATATAATAAGATTATTATCAGAAAAACATCTCTTTACTTACCCAATGTCTGTTCCCAAAGACCTGTTGTATTATTTAATTATTTGTGGTACTGGGTGTTGAACCTAGGGCCTTCACACTGAGCTATATTCCTGGTCCTTTTTATTTTTTATTTTGGGACTTGGTCTCCCCAAGTTGCTAAGTTGCCCAGGCTGGGCTTGAACTTGTAATCCTCCTGCCTCGGCCTCCCAGAGTGCTCAGATTACAGGTGTGTGCCATCCCACCCAGCTTGTTTCTTTTTCTTTTTTCTTTTTTTTTTTTGTCTTTTTTGACACAGGGTTTCACTATGCAGTTCAGGCTGGCCTTAAACTCACTTCGTAGCCCAGGCTGGCCTCGAACTCACAACGATCCTCCTGTCTCAGCCTCCCGAGTGCTGGGATTACAGGCGTGCGCCACCACGCCCGGCTTCACCCAGCTTGTTTATTCCTTTTTTATAGCTGTTTGCTATTCAGTGAGTAAATAGTTCTTTAAGTGAAGCACATGTAGTAGTGCCTTTTGAAGTGTTTATTTTT
>NW_004955453.1:4264992-4384192 GCF_000276665.1 Chinchilla lanigera | reverse complement strand
TTTTGGTTTTTCTCCGGTACCGGGAACCGAACTCACGACCTTGCGCTTGCCAGGCAGGCGCTTTTTGCCGCTGAGCTAAATCCCCAGCCCCATGAAGTGTTTAATACAGTTTTTACAAATGGCAAAAAAGCTCCACAGAATGATGTAATTTGCATTTATGACATATATTTCATGCCAGTCTTTATAATATAGTTTCATTAAAAATAAAATTATGCCAGTCTTTATAATACAGTTTCAGTAAAAATAAAATTATAGGCATGGTAGTCCATGCGTGTAATCCCTGTACTCCCGAGGCTGAGGCAGGAAGATTGCCACAAGTTGGGGGCCAGCCTGGGCTACATAGTGAGTGGAAGGCCAGCCTGAACTATATAGTGAAACACTGTTCATCCCGCAGAAAACAATAAAATACAGTGGTACCTCCGTTCACAAACTTAATTCTTTCCACATTTCTGGTTCCAAACCAAATTGGACAAGAACCAAATCAGTTTTCTTCATTAAGGTCAACATTGAACCTAACCATTGAATTTGATTCGGTTCTCATCTAATTCGGTTTGCAACCAGACCTGTGGAAAGATTTAAGTTTGTGAACCAAGGCGCCACTGTAAAATAAAATGACTAGTGACCACTGGTTGAGGGGGATTGTAGTAGTGCTCCTTGAGGTACCCAGCACTTTGGAGACCTTAGCCAAGATGCTGAATAATAGAAAGTATATTATTAAGAAACCAAAAAACAGAAAACCTGCTACCTTATTTCCCACTTAAAATTTGCTGTTGACTTTATTAAGACTAGAAATAAAACTGTTTTACTTGGCTTTTAAAAAGTAAATTAGCTATTTAGTCTTTATAAAGCAGTACCCAAGGCTCATATTCTAAATAACAGTTCAGTTCCTGGTTTTGCTACAGAATAGAGCTTCTGAGTGCGTGTGTGAGCATGTGCACATATGAATGTCTTGCTAGGAATTAAAAACATGTTTTTTTTTGTAGGATGCAGTACGGAATTCAGTATGTCACACTGCAACTGTCATAGCAAACTCTTTCATGCACTGTGGGACTACCAGTGACCAGTTTCTTAGGTAAATGTGCTTGGACATTTCCACTTTGGTTTAAAATTATCTTTAACAAAGCTATGTGGACATTGTTACATGCATTTTCCCTCAACCAATCCTGAGTTTTACATTAGATGCCCAGGCTGAGAAACGCAATGACTTAGGGTTACCCTGTCTCAAATAACAAAAATGCTGAGGATACAGCTCAGTGCGAAGGCCATTGGTACGATCCCCAATGCCACGATGGATGGATGGATGGATGGATGGATGGATGGATGGATGGATGGATAGATAGATAGATAATTATGAAATTCATTTGTAAATAACATTAGTAAGTCTTCTTTTCTTCCAGAGATAACTTGGAATGGTTGGCCAGAGCCACTAACTGGGCAAAATTTACTGCTACAGCCAGTTTGGGTGTAATACATAAGGTAATATATATTTTTCAGTGTGTATGGGGATCAGGACAGAAGTAGTTTTTCTGGGATTAAGAAAAAATTAAAAGTTACTATTCATGTACAATTTTTTTTTTTAACAACTACATTTTAAATCAGTCCTAGTACAGGGAAGGATGAAGTAATAAGATATTAAAATATGTCTTCCTTTCTTTCTCCTTTCTTTCATTCTTTCTTTCCTTCCTTCCTTCTGTTCTTCCTTCCTTCCCTCCCTCCTTCCCTCCCGCCTTCCTTCCTTCCTTCCTCTTTTGACAGGGTCTTGCTATACAGTTCAGGCTGGCCTTGAGCTCACTTGGTAGCCCAGGCTGGCCTCCAACTCTCAACAATCCTCCTGCCTCAGCCTCCCAAATGCTGGGATTACAGGCGTGCACCACCACGCCCAGCTGTTTCTTTTTAATAAAAGGGGAAAACCCTTTTCCTATGAAGACTCGGAGCCATTTTGCAAAGGATGAGATGAAATGTTTTTGGCATAATATAAGAAGAAATTGGGGAAATGCTGTAGTACAGAGAAAAAATATGAAGCAGTTACTGGCTTTTTGGGGGGTGTTTTTAGCAGTCACTGTTTTCTAACCAGGTTGTAACTGGGTCTTGAGATACGAAGCTGTACAGTAGAACACTGGAGTACCTCCTTCACCCCACAATTGAGCATTTTGGAAGAAAGGCAGGACCTAGAGAGACTCTTGTGTCTGTTTTCCGCTCCCTTTGCTGACATCTGTTGTGGCTCAAACTCACAGGGTCACGAGAAGGAAGCATTGCAGTTAATGGCCACCTACCTTCCCAAAGACACATCTCCAGGGTCGGCCTACCAGGAAGGCGGGGGGCTGTATGCACTGGGGCTCATTCATGCCAATCACGGTGGTGACATCATCGATTACCTGCTGAATCAGCTCAAGAATGCCAGCAATGATGTAAGTGTGAAATGGAAAACGACGTTTTCATTAGTTAACAGCCTAAGAAAGCATTGTATTTGCCAGATTATTTCAGTGAATAAGATTTTATGGGATTTGGGAATACCTTACGCAGTACTATTCTCATGGAGATTTTGTTGTTGTTGTTTTGTTTTTAAAGATAGTTTCCTTTTTTTCCTCTATAAGCTAAAATTGTGTTTCATAGTTCTTTAAACCATGCATGTAACAAGAAAAACAAAGTATGAGATATTTATAAAACATACTCTGATTTTCATGCTTTAGAAGTCTTGGAAAATTATAAATTACCTTATTTATCATCTAGTCTAAGGGTCAGAATTGTTGCTGCTTTTGACCATTAATAGTTTTTCCCATTTTTTTGAGAGAGGGTCTTACCTCATAGTTCAGGCTGGCCTTGAGCTCACGGTATAGCCCAGGCTTGTCTTGAACTCACAGTTATCCTCCTGCTTTAGCCTTCTGATTGCTGGGATTCCAGATGAGTGCCACCACACTTGGCAATCATTAATAATTTTTAAAAATGTATTCTTTTGAAGCCAGGTGTGATGGTGCAGTGCTGTAATCTGAGCACTTACAAGATTGAGGCGGGGGACAGCCACGAGTTCAAGGTCAACCTGGGCTACATAGTGAGTTCAAGGTTAGCCTGAAGCACAGATAAGACCTGTGTCAAAAAACAAAGTATTCCTTTGGAAAAATTTATTAAGCAGCTCTGTTACTATTTTAAGGAACCTTGAAATAGGACTTTAGACTTTGGCCTTCATATTCCAGTGAGTTCTTTTAGAAGGCTACCAAGAGTGGCTGAGTCAGAACACCTATCCTTGTACTTCAGTGGAAAGAGAACCAATGAGATGGTCGTCTCAGCTCATAACCCTCTTGAGTATATAACCTCTGGTTGTGTATACACACACGTTTACTTCACATCTCATGTCAGACAGGGTTTATGGTTCCAAAAGCAACAGCTCATGGCAACCCCTTCTGACTAACTTAAGGAGTATACAAGTAACTTGTATAGTTAATGGGAAAACTGGTGAACCAGTTCTCACAAAAGTTAGGAACCAGGCAGCTCCAGGAATCTATATAAGAACTTAATGAGCTCTTCTCTTCAAGCCCTAATGTCAGCATGAACTTGAGTGTTTTCTCCTTGGATTATTCCACTTGGAAAGGTTAAAATTCCAGAGAGGGTGCATCCTCAGCCTGGTTGGGTTTAGGGTCTGCACTTCGACTAAGGCAGAGTGGGAGCTTCCTAAATGATAGTGCCACCAATACTAACCAGATCTGAAGGTATTTTCCCAAAGCAGGGTTGGAATGCTGTCACCAATAAAAGGATGCTGTACAGTCCAAGGTGATGTGACCACTAACATTTCCTTTTCCAGGGGCTGGGGATTTAGCTCAGTGGCAAAGCGCCTGCCTGGCAAGTGCAAGGTCGTGAGTTCAGTTCCCGGTACCGGAGAAAAACAAAAAAAAAAAAACAAAAAAACAAAAAAACATTTCCTTTTCCAGGGAGGTCCCATTTTCTCCACAGCGTGCTCTGGTGGATTCCCTTTTGTCCTCTGCCTTCAGCTTCTCCCTCTGTACTGCCTCCTTCCCAGCCCATAATCATACTCAGGTCTTACCTGTCCCCCAAAAAACATTCCCATTACACTTGTATGTCCCTGTTACTGCCCAGTCCAGCTCCCTTTCTCATGTAAATTTATTGAGAGAAAGTTGTACTCTCTTCTTTGCTTTCTTTTCTCCCATTTGCTGCTTCTTTTTTTTTTTTTTTTCTTTTTTTGGTCTCTTTGAAACAGGGCCTCACTATTCAGTTCAGGCTGGCCTTGGATTCACTTTGTAGCCCAGGCTGGTCTCGAACTTGCAACAGTCCTCCTGCCTCAGCCTCCCATGTACTGGGATTACAGGCATGCACCACCACACCCAGCCCATTTGCTTCTTAACTATTATTTTGCATCAGCAAGCATCATTCTGTTGAAACTTAAATTGCCAAGGTTATATTGACTTCCTGATTGTCAGTTCTTTTCATCATTCTCTTTGAGCTAACATTTACATACTTGATGTCAAAATATATTTTGAAGTTCGAATAAAAGCTTGGGCTGTGAGTACTGGATCAACAGAGCCAATGCTTTTCCCCTAGATCGTTCGGCATGGAGGCAGCCTGGGCCTTGGTTTGGCTGCCATGGGAACTGCGCGCCAGGATGTGTATGATTTGCTGAAAACAAACCTTTATCAAGATGATGCTGTGACGGGTAAGCGTTTTTGTTTGAAAACACAACTTTAGAATTAATGCAAGTGTTAGTTTTCTTCTACTTTTTTTTTTTTTTACTTCTATTCTCTTAAAAATCTAAGTTTCTCTGTACTTGAAGAGGAGTGTGGCAAGCACAAGTTCGTGAGCTCGGTTCCCGGTACCGGAGAAAAACCAAAAAAAACAAGAAGAGAGTGGACTTTGCTCATTTTGTCAAATTTATAAAATCAGATTTTGTAATATGTAGGTTTTTTAAAACAGCACATCCTGTAGCCGAAGGGATGATCCTGGTTAAGTCAACACTTTGAAATAGTTGCATGCTTTTGATACAGATAATTGAACAAAATAATGAGAAATAAAGAAGTATGGAGATTTGCTCATTGAACTGAGCTTGTTCATTCTCAAAGCTGAGTCCGAGTAATGGTGGGGTTCTTTTTCTGCTTTTTCATAGACCTGAGTACAAATGACACTGCTCACCACGCATTCCACCACCCATTTCCCATCTTGAAATTTTCTGCTTGTTGTGCTTTCCTTCCCATCTCTCTCCTGATGTTGAATCACTGCACCCTCAAAAGTTTCAGACCTTCTGAATTTTTCTGCCGTCAGCTGTAGTTTCTTCAAACTTCTCTCCCAGGTTACAAGAAAAGTGCTGTTTTCATAGTGCTCTCAGTTTTTACAGTGAGGTTGTTGCTGTCACAAGCAATGATACAGTCTGGCTTGGCTGTTGCACCCATTTTCCTCCTGGCTGCTCACTTCTAACTCCTTCGTGTAGTCCTCAAAGCCTTTCTGTCTTCCTGCCAGCTGCCAAGCGGTGGCCATGGTGGGTGAGCACGGAGGGAGGAGAGCTGTTTGGCACAGGTGACAGCTGTAGAACTGACTGTTGCAAACAAGTTACCAGAGCAGTCTTATATCCGGAGGATGTTCAGTAGTGCATGGTGATAATGTAGAGAAAGTGTGGCCTTAATGTCTTCTTTGAAGCTGTTGTGGGGGTTGATGGTATGTTCTGTCAAGGTTTAAAAGGGAAATAGCTATAAATACACGGATGTACGTCTGCATAATGTGTCTTCCTTTTTATCAAGTGTTTTTTTAAAAATGCTACAGGCTGGACATGGTGGTATATACCTATGATCTTAGTACTCAGGAGGCTGAGGCCAGGAGAATTGCTATGAGTTGAAGGTCAGCCCAGGGCTACATAAGGAGTTCAAGACCAGCCTGCAATGTATAGCAAGACCCTATCTCAAAAAAAAAGTTATGGACACTAATTACAGTTACTTGGATAACTGATACAAATAGATGCTACTTTTGTATAGGAGCTGCTAAAGCGAGCACAATAAATGCTACTTTCACTTGCAGGTATCTGGCTGACTTTGTAAACATAACTCTTTTTTATATTTTACTCTGCTCTCTAGGAGAAGCAGCTGGCCTGGCCCTAGGTTTGGTTATGTTGGGCTCTAAAAATGCACAGGCTATTGAGGACATGGTCGGCTATGCACAGGAAACTCAGCATGAGAAGATCTTGCGTGGTCTCGCCGTCGGCATTGCCTTGGTGATGTACGGGAGGATGGAAGAGGCTGACGCTCTCATTGAATCTCTCTGTCGGGATAAGGTAAGGGCCCATTCATCCTTTTCTCCAGCATCCCATACTTGGCTCTGTAATTACCTGTTTCCACTGGAAGACTTAAGTACATTTGTTCATAAAACTTCCCAGATACATAAATTCTAATAGACTTTAAGAAAAGAAAAATACTGGCTAGAAGAGGTGAACGGGAGTAATTTGAGGTTGTGAAACTTAGCCTTGGCATTAAGATTCAAATAAGCAAATCCAGAGAACTTCCTTAGGAATTTATATGTTGCTTTCTTTTAGGAATAATGTGGGGGGGTTTTTTGGTACCAAGAATTGAACTCACGACCTCATGCTTGCTGGGCAGGCGCTGTGCCTCTGAGCTATATCCCCAGCTGGAAATAATGTTTTAGGAAAGATTAAGTACAAGGGTTATCACATTCTTTTCTCAGGAAGCAGCAACAATCTCTATGTCTTTATTCTGTGAGGTTTTTTGTTGCCTTTTTTTTTTTTACAATGATACTGAGTATGGTAGTCAGTCAGTGTCCTCTAAAATCTGTGTGTGTGTGTGTGTATGTGTGTGTGTGGTACTAGGGATTGAACTCGGCCTTGTGTATGCTAGTCACACACTCTACTGCTGAGCTACATTCCCAGCCCTATCCTCTAAAATCTGATACAAAAACAAAGCACTGCTGGAGTTTATTGATTAAATTAACGAATTCGTTTCTTCCACTGTCAGATTCCATATCTCTCACTCAGTGCTCGATGTCTAAAAAATAGAGCCAGGAATAGTGCTGCATGCTTGTAATCACAACACTCACTGGGGAGGTGGAGGCAGGAGGATTGTTGCAAGTTCAAGGCCAGCCTAGGCTACAAAGTGAGCTCAAGGCCAGCCTGAACTGCATAGTGAGACCCTGTCTCAAGAAGATAAAAAAATAAATAAATAATAAGGTAAAAGTGACTTAGAATGTAGAATTAGAAGTCAGCTTCTTTGTTATTTAATAAATAGAAGTTGACTATCATAGAGGTGTGGATGTTAATATTAATTTCGGTTTATACTTCCTAGAAAGTATCAGGCAGAATAGACATATAACATAGGATATTGGAAATTAAGAAAAATCAGTTCCTTCAGTATTAATCTTTAATTTCTCCATCATTTAGAAAACTACCAGGCACAAATCTGCTTGAGTTCATAATTCCCTACCTAAAACCAGCTTATCTAGTAGATGCCCTGTGCCTGTTACATGGTAACAGTTCTGTTTTTTGTTTGTTTGGGGTTTGTATGTTGTGAATGGTTTTGGTTTGGTTTGGTGTTTGGTTTTTGAGATGGGGTCTCTTTGTGCTCTCCAGACTGTCCTTAAACTCCTGGGTACAAACAATCCTCCCACCTCAGTCTCCTGAATAGCTAGGTCTATAGGCTTCCAAAACTGTAGCTACAGCAGTTTCTCTTTGAAGTGATAAGTTGGTGATCAGTGTTGAATTATTCTTTCTTAGGACCCAATTCTTCGAAGGTCTGGAATGTATACAGTAGCCATGGCTTATTGTGGCTCTGGTAACAACAAAGCTATTCGGCGCCTGCTTCATGTGGCCGTGAGTAGCCTGACCTTTCTTGGTGATGGGGTGGAAGGAAAAGTTTGCAGATGGATAATGAATATCTGGGTGACGGCAGCATACAAAACACATGGATGCCATCATGTCTCAAGTTCAGGTCTCATTCATTGAAAACAGTAGTCCATAATCCAGCCCTGGATTTATGGGCAGGGTAGCAGTATGGCAGTATGAGTAGATGTCTTTAAAGCCACTTAAGTGCAATTTCTGAAACCCCATTCCAAGAGACACCCTCATTTGTGACAAGACCGTGTGAGACAATGTGGTCATCCTAGGGTAGGGAAAGCTCATGAATAAGAAACCACTTCTTTAATAGCCCATGAAACTGGCTTTCAGGGACACTCCAGACATGCTCCATTACAAGAGCTTCTACACGGAAAGATGAGCCCATGTTCTCCAGCTGGGCTTTTCCAGAGTCCTCTCAATTCAGGCATAATTTCCCTAGAGTAAGTAGAATTCCCTGGTCATACAGTAGACATTCCACAGATGTCCTGACTTAATGGTTTTCTATTGCTTTGGTGCGGGGAGTGGGTAAAATCCAGAGTCATTCTCCCTTGCAGAAAGGTTTAGACTGTTACTTACCCCTTCTTTCCAGAGGTACTCAGATCCTGCAGTATTTGTTTATAATACCCTTTATTAGTGCAATATGTGTGGAACCCTAAACATTTGGATTTTATTCAAACTTAGGACATACATTATAACACTGAAGAAATGATTAGGCTCTCCATATAACCCAGAAAAACTATTCTACTGCTGAGAAGTTACCGTATCTTTCTTCTTTAGAATTTATTGAAAGAGATAAAAGTTGTACTTTTTTTTTTTTTTTTTTTTTTTTTTTCCGGTACCGGGAACCGAACTCATGACCTTGTGCTTGCCAGGCAGGCGCTTTTGCCGCTGAGCTAAATCCCCAGCCCCCAAAGTTGTACTTTTAAATATAGATTAACCTCACAAACTGAAAACCAGGAACAAAGGAACTAGCACTTTTTCCTGAGAGGGAGATCTGTTAGCTGTAGTATGGACTTTCTCTTTCCTAGCTTTCGTGAAATAAAAATTACTTTTCCTATTTCTGGTTTTTTTGGGGTGGGGAGTTGGTTTCCGGTACTGGGACTCAAACTCATGACCTCACACTTGCCAGGCAGGCACTGTGCCGCTGAGCTAAATCCCTAGCCCCTACTTTCCCTGTTTCTAAGGCATCAAAAAAACACTCTTGCGTGCTAAACAAGTTGTTCAGGTACAAAGTTTTAGCCCTCAAATAGAGATTAAGAAACTTCAAAAGCTACTCCAATGTCTCTTCTCTCTTCCTCTTTTTTTTTTTTTTGAGACAAGGCCTTGCTCTGGAACCTAGGCTGACCTTGAACTCAAGGCAGTCCTCCTGACTCAGTTTCCCAAGTGCTGGAGTTACAGGCGTGTACCACCAGAACTGACTGATTTCCTCTAAATTGAGAAAGACATTTTTTAAAATACATGTATCATTCTTAAAATTGTATTATATGTATTTGAGGTGTGCACTATTTCATTGTATGTGGGCAAAGATTCTGATGAAGGAATGTTGATGGCATCTAATTTGCATTAGAATGATGGTTGCCTCATAGCAATTTAGTAATAGAGGAATAATATAATAGACTCATCTTCAACTTCTCTCCTAGGTCAGCGATGTTAATGATGATGTTAGGAGGGCAGCAGTCGAATCACTTGGCTTCATTCTATTCAGGTAATAATTTCTAATTTTGGATTCTGGTCAGCTAAACAGAAACGAAATACCTGAGGAACATATCTAGGTTCAGAGTGAGGACCTTTTGGTGATAAGTCCTATTCATCTGAAAAAAAGGGGCTGGGGATTTAGCTCAGCGGCAAAAGCGCCTGCCTGGCAAGCGCAAGGCCGTGAGTTCGGTTCCCGGTACCGGAGAAAAACCAAAAACCAAAAAAAAAAAAAAAAAAGACATCTGAAAAAAAAAACAAAGAATATTATTTCTGAGAATGTATTTGTGAAGAAGCAAAACTTTCTGCTGATTTAATTTTGTAAATTCCAAAGAAGACCTCTAGTACCCCCGTTTGTACACATTGGTAGTTCAATTACAATGTTACGTGTTATACAAGTTTATAAAATTCTTAAAGCTCATTCATGAAAGTAAAAGGTAATAGGCCTTGCTTAAATGCAAAAACAAAAATTTTGCAAATTAAAAGATTACTTTGGTCTTGCAGATGCGTACGTGGTCTTGGCAGCACAGGGTGTTTGTGGTTAAGAAGACACCCTCTAAACCAGCCTGCCTAGGGTGACTCTTGACTCGGTCTCTTACTCACTGTGATTTTAGTCAAGTTTCTCAGACTCTTGTAGCCTCAGTTTCTTCAGGTATAAAATGGGGATAATAGTACACATTAGAGAATATTGATTTTTTTGATAGTTAAGCAAATTAATATATTTGATGCGTTTAGAATAGTCTCTGGCACTAGTAAGTAACCACTATTTAAGGGTGTGTTAGTAGTGGGCATTTATAGTAGTCAGAGTTGTGTTGGCGGTGATGGATGTAGGAGTTTTCATCACTATCGGCTTAGTTTCAGTCTCAAACATCAGTGTTTCTTTTGGCTATGGTACTTGATGTAAAGGTCCAGTGAAAGAAGCTTCAAAATACTTATTCAGCTCTATATGGGCCCTGTCTTATAGCTTATTTGTGATCAGTTCCTAAGGTACAGGCCATGTTTCCTGGGAGTGAAACTTTGTGTAAAGACTGTGACATACTAAACATGGATTTTGGAAATTCCACTGTGAATCTGGTGTGGGACCCTCTCCATAATATGCCAGATTGGCAATCATCCAGTTACTGCAAACCGCACTATGTTTTCTTTCTATTGTGGATAAGGATGGCATGGTTGGGGTGTATCCTAGGGTAGTCTGCATGAGACCCTAGGTTCTATCTCCAGCACCACATGCAGAAACAAAAAACAAGCCAGGCATAGTGGTATGTGCCTGTAATCCCAGCATTCTCAGAGCCTGATGCAGGAGTATCAAATGTTCAAACCTAGCCTGGCCCACCTGGTGACATAGTTAGGCCTTGCCTCAAAATAAAATGGGTGGAGGATATAGCTCATAGCATGTGAATAGGTTTCTTATATACCAGTGTTCTTCAGTAAGGTTTTTCAACCAAATAATAATCTCCTCATTGCTATCCTTTTTCTTTTTTTGTTGTTTTTTTGAGACGGGGTCTTGTTATGTAGTTGAAGATGGCCTTGAACTCACTATGTTGCCCAGGCTGGCCTCAAACTTGCAATAATCCTCCTGCCTCAGCCTTCTGAGTGCTGGGGTTACAGGCATGCTTCACCAAGCCTGGCCTTGTTACCCTTTTTCATTTATCCAACTTACTCCTCAGGACACCAGAAAACCCTCACTTAACCCTATCAACATAATATTTCCCCAGCTCTGGTCCTGTACCTCTGATAAAGGGTTAGTTTTGTATGAGGTTGTCTTATGTGTCACCTTTCATAGAAAGGTCAGGTGTTCATTGCTGCCTCTTCTAAGATTTGACAAAAAATATGTTTATAAAGCTGTTGTATATTTTTACAAAAGATACACAATAGACTCCACACTTTCAATTTCTTAAATCCTGTCTCTTTCTGGGTTTGTTGTTTGTTTTGTTTTGTTTTCCTTAATATTTGAGTCCTTGGGCACTTACAATCTTTTTGTGTCTTTACCATTTTATGTTCTTTGTCTAAGACTTGCCACTGGAGTTCCATAAATTCACCCATAAATACATTCTTTTTCAGACAAGTGATTACTTAGCTTTGAAATTGGAAATCTAACACAGGCAGTCTCATCAGCTATTTTACATTTTATTAAGTCTTATCTTTCTGGTATAAAATCATACTCCTTGAGAGACAGGATGGAAGCAGAGTAGAAGCTGAGTAGTTCTGCTTCCTTCCTCTTGTCTTTGATATATTATCCATCCAAACTGTTACCCTAACTTTCCCTAGTCTTGCTGGAGTTTATTCACAATTAAAAACAAAAAAATTTTTAATGGTTTGTCATTGCAATTCTGAGTGGGGCCTTTTTCTTTTTCTTTCTTTTTAAGATAACTTATTGGGGAACTAGATAATTATAGAAAGTATATTCCTTCAAGTATGCCCTTAGGAGCTGTTGAATTGTATAATCTCATTCATATTTGTCTTTTACGTTATTTTACTTCTTCTTTGGAAGTGTAAATTCTTCCTGTTGCCAATGACTTCATATTCACCTCAGTATGAGTGAGTCCCCTGGTATATACATTGTGCCACGTAGGCAGTTGATGGGCTTCATGAAACTGTTTGTTCCTCTATTTAATGTGAGAGTACTTCTGTCTAACAGAATTCACTTCTGCCTTCGTATGTCCTGTGGCACACACGTGCTAACTTCCCAATTGCAGCAGCAGGTGTCTCCCGTAAGCTGTTCTTAGGCGTTGCTAAATTCACTCCTGTGTACCATGGTTGCATAGTCTGATCTTGCTAATGAGTTATGAGTACTTGTTACTTCTAAGGGATTTCCTGTGTTTTCCTTCCATAATATGATCCTTTAAGAAGTAGGAACTAGGAAAGCTTTAGAGAAGATATTTCCTAGAACTTATTTTATATGTGAATAAAATTAAATATTATCAATTTGTTTAAGGGACTGGAGTTAAAACAAAGTTCTCTAGATTTTAGTTTAGTACCATATCCCTAGAAAAACAGATTTATATATTTTTTGAGACAGAGTATTGCTATTTATTTAGTTCAAGCTGCTAGTCTCTGTAGCTGAGACTAGCCTTGAACTAGCTAGGTGCTCCTACCTCAGCCTCCGGAGTGCTTGGGATTATGTGTACCACCATGCCCAGCTTTTATCATTTTTTTTTCAAAGATAAGGAAAGGAAATTCTAAAATGGTTAACAAAGTTTCCGTTGTCATGGAGCTAGATTCTACAGTTTCATGATACATTGGCTTTCTCCACTGTACCTTTCCATTAGAGCCCTGCTTTCCTTTGCTTTTTTTTCTTTTTTTGAAGGCATAGGAATCGAACTCAGGAGCTTGTGCTTGTCAGGCAGGCACTTGTGCTGCTGAGCTATATCCCAGCCTTATTTTCCTTAGGAGGCTCTGATAGAACATTTTTATTCTCAGGTTTCCGCATTAACTTTACTTAATATTTGGGAATAGTCTGTCCTGTTTTCTAGGACTGCTACCTGTTTTTTTGATGATACCATGTATTTCTTAGTGTACATTCCATCCCCCTCCAAGATGTCATTTTTAAAGTGACTTTGAAGGCATTTGGCCTTGTACCGTATTTTAAGGATTTGTTTCTTAATTTTTTTAAAACTCAATTTTAGGTTATGTTTATTAGACACAAATCTGTTAAGTAAACATTTATTTATATTTCATCAACTAAGATAAAATTGTCTGTGTGAAATTCTCATGTATGCTCCTGTGATCCTCCTTTATTCAGACAGTCCATGGAATTGTATCTTTCACAAGATACTTATAAATTACTATATGTTCACAATGATCATGGTAAAAGTAAAAACTTAAATGGTAAACTCTCTTGCTAATTTGAAATGAACCTAATGCATTAATTTTTGTCTAAATAACCCATAGGGGAATGCCTAGTAGATAAGTGATTGTTTTACCAATCTTGTCAGCAGATTTTATATTCTAATGACTCTGTGTATAATACTGTGCTTGGCATTAACTGAAATTCATTGAAAATGAATAGAATCTAATTGTTTTAGGCTTAGGCTATCAGAGTATGAAGTGAAGTATTTTTCAATGTATATATTCTGTAGTTTTCAGATACAGATGGATCTTGCAAGATGAGTGAGAGATTGTTGGTACAAATGGATTTTTTAGCCATACATTGATTCCTTGAATATAAAAATTTTGCTTCTTCATTGTCTTTAAAGTTTGAAGGAACTCTCACAGTTAGCCAGTTACCGTCAAATGCGTCATTTTTACAGTATCTCCATTCACAGTCTTTTTTTTTTTTTCTTTTCAGTTGTTCTAAGGGTCAGACTCAGGGCTTCTCACATGATAGGCAAGTGTTCCACCATTGAGCTACATCTCAGCCCCTCCGCTCACATTTTATGTCAGCTTAGTACATCCTCGCTATATACCGTTTTCTTTTCTGACCCATTGTCCTTTCGGGCTCATTGTCTATGTTCTAGATGCTTTGACTTTTCCTTACTTAAGTTTTGTCTTTTTCATTTTTTTTTTTGCACTCTTTTGTTTTCTTTTCTGTACTAATAGATGATAATATGAGACAAAGTGAAAGTTTTAAGTTATTTTAAACAGCTGTAACCTAATCCACTTTTTTGAAGATAAGCCTATTAAGTAGAATCTCTTTGTTGTCTGAGGGGTATTTAACAGCTAACCTTGCTTTTAAGTTATAGATTTCTTTAAAATAGTCATGAAATGGAAGCATATTGTACATCAAAGTGATTAAAAAATTGAAACTGTGTTTTACTTTTTGTAGAAATGGTTGATACTAGAATTGTATTTTATTTTGTAGGGTATTCTGGAAGTACTAGAATGATCTCATTAACTACAGAAAAATCTCTCAGTTGATTATAAGCAAAAGACTTTTTAAAAAGATTTGAAGTGAAGTAGATTTCAGGTATTATAGCTAATTTTGTAGATACACATATATTTAAGCACATACACAAATTTGGAAGCAATACAGAACATGTGGAAGGATAGTTCTTCTGATCTAGATTGCTCATGAGTAGAGCTTTGGGAGTGGGATTGCCAACTATAGTATTTAGATTTCCTGAAAGAATTATGTGTGCCTTTAGATAGATAAAATACAGAATTTCAAATACTGTATTGTTATTGCAATGTCTGAAAACCTAATCTCATGTCTTATGCAAGAATATAAATCTTTACCTGTGCCAAACTCATCACACTAGATTCTGGAACCAAAATAAAGAATGATTTTTCGTGGTTTTTTTTTAAGGGAACATAAATTATTTGCCTCTTATCTGGATAACTCAACCTTAAAACTCCTGAAGCTGGGCATGGTGGCACATGCCTATAATCCCAGCACTCAGGAGGCTGAGGCAGGAGAATCACTGCAAGTTTGAAGCCAGCCTGGGCTACATAGTTCAAGACCAGCCTGGACTATATACCAAAACCTTGTCTCACAAAACGAAAAACAGAAAGAAAGAAAAAGAAAACTTAGGCTGGTACGGGAAAATACTTAAACTTTGATAATTTAGGAATTAAATTTCTAGACTATACTTTTCCTAGCAGGTGATATACAACCCATAAGTAAAAGTAACATTGGGATCTGTGTATTGGATCCATTATGTAGGGGAAGGATTTTGCTGCTGGGCCAGTATATTCCTCCTTCATTTACCCTGATACTCTCTATACCAAACACGTTCTTGAGGTAATTCTCTAAACCCAGTTGCCTAGAAAGGATCAGTGATAGAGCAAAAGGCTGAAGTATAAATATGGATCAACTTTAAATGTAAAGCTAAGGTATGGGCTGTCCTCACTGCTGACCTTCCCAACCTAAATTTATTTCCACCTCTAGGAGTAGCATTAAAAAAAAGTCAAGATTAAGGAGACATAATTGGCTACCACATACTGAGTGCCTACTATATATTCATTATGTCTTCATAAAAACTTCACAAAATGCAGATGAGAGAACTGAGGCTCAGTGCCGGGCGAGTGGCACTGTCCCATCCCTTCTATCAAGACAGTTTCCTGAGTGAAGGAGAATTACGACTATATTTAACTAAACCAGACTGTAATCCCAACGAGTGCCTGTAAGCCCAGCACTCAGGAGGCTGAGGCAGGAGGATCATTGCAAGTTCAAGGCCAGCCTGGGCTACAAAGTGAGCTCAAGGCCATGCTGAACTGCATAGCGAGACCCTGTCTCAAAAAGACAAAAAAAAAAATAGAAAGAAAGAAAAAGAAAACCGAGGCTCAGAGAAATTAAGTATCGTTTGCAAATTCATCAGCTTTCCAGTAAGTAGCACAGATTGGACTCATTTCCAGATCTAGCTGTGCAAAATAAATATTAAAAGGATGAATGAAAAATTTTGAGCCAGTTCAACTGAGTCACTGGGCAAAGACGCAGTCATGGACTGTTTATGGGATTGCTTACTGTTGAGGTTCCATGCATCTAGCATGATTATCTTATCAAAACCTTCAGGGAACATGATATGCCTATTCAAGAGCAATTTCATTTGCTTCCTTCTCTTTCTCTAGTAGAACCTTCTGCTGATTGGATGCCTGGTACCAGGCTTTTAACAAACAGTTTTATTTCTAAGATCCTAATACATGGGATATCTGGCTACTGTCCTCCTATCCCTTCTATCAAGACAGTTTCCTGAGTGAAGGAGAATTATGACTATATTTAACTAAACCAGACTGTAAGTGGCTCTCTTAACTCCCTCCAGATGTGGTCACTGTTTTGTATGTTTATTTTTAGTCCTTTTTCCTGTCACTTGTTCATGCCTTATGCTTTTACGGTCTAGAAGACAAGGCTAATGCTTGTTTATTTTATTTCATTCTTAGCACACCTTTGCATATAATTAGGAACTAAATAAATTTTATGAAATTGAGTTTTGTAAGCCTGGAATTTATTAACTTATTTCATTTGAAAACCATAATGTTTAGCCTGGATTGCTTTTGTTTGCAGCTGTACAAAATTATTTTTTCATGGAGTAATTTTGTCCAAGAAAGAAAATTGGATAACCGTAATATTTAACTCTTAGTTTGAAGAGATGATTTGACATGTGACCTAAAATTCTTCTTTACATGTTCTTGCAGTCTTGTTCATCAGCTTGTTTATCATCATGTTAGATGAAAACTGTACCAGTTGTGCTAGACATAACTGACTTGCTCTTCAGTTTTGTCACCTTCATTTTCAGTGAGGAGAAGAGTGTCTAGTGGAATGACTGATGAAGACTGAATGGTTGAGTTTCGGAGCCTCTTTGGGCTCTGGTACATGGTAGGATTAACCCCATTTCGCATTCCACGTTTTGTGAAAAATTTGGAGTTCTCTTTCATCGGATTCCGGAAGTAGACCTTACCGGAGCATTTTCTAACAGTTTTTGCTGACTTTGTAGCCTGGTAATTGCAGGTGATATATCGACCAAATGCATCCCGAAATGTCTTGTTGAAGAGAGTATAGACCAAAGGATTCACCCCAGAGGAAATGTAGCCTATCCACACAAAAATCTCCAGGAGCATTTTAAGAGTAGTCTGGTTGCAGGAGTCACACAAAGCTAAAGTAATATTTGTAATAAAAAAAGGGCACCACATAAGCAAAAAGAGGAAAAATACAATTCCAAGGACCTTTGAGGCTCTCTGCTCATTAGAAATAGTTTGGGCAGACTTTTTTCCAGTTGTGGACATCCGTCGCGTGAGGGTTTCATCACTTGAGTTGGGCAGAGTTTTGTTCTTGTGAGAACCACCCAGCATTGCCGCCTTCTCGGGTGATGAGCAGGGAGTTTCATCTCTTTGAAATACTGTGGACACATTCAGCCATGGGAGACGCTGAGGTGCCTTGTTTTTGACCAAGTAAGCTTTCTTCTGTAGAGCATGGATGGTGAGAAAGTAGGTGACAATCATGATTGCAAGAGGTGTGAAGAAGGCAGCAAGGGAGCCAAAAAGCATGAAATTGCCAAAACGCTCCTTTGTCAGTGCACAGGTGATATTGTTAGGGTTAGGCACATCAGTATCTATCCCTTTAATAGGGACTGGAATGGCAATGCCTAAGGAAAAGGAAACAGGATAAAGTGAGTCACTTTATGACCTTTACCTCTCAGATTCGGCCCTTTCAGATTTTTTCCTAGGAATTTTATGCTGGTTAGTGCATTGTAGTTCCTGGCACCTGTAATGCAGAACATTGACAGGCATTATCAGGGGGACACTTGACGAGAAGAACCTAAATCTGCTGGCTTTAAGTTGATTAGTGTGGTGATGGCGAACCTTTTAGAGCTTTCAATGATAACAGCCAGCAAGCTGCAGCCCACATGCCATAGGTTTACCACCATTATGTTAATGATTTGAGGTTTGTAATAAAAACTTCCCTACACCTATGCAGTTCGTCCATGACAGAGTAGGAAATATCTTCATTTGTTCTGTTTTGAGCTATCCCAGGTTAAGGAAAAGGAATTTGGAAAAGAAGCTGCTTTTGTCTTAATACCCAGATCTAGAGAGACCTCAGAGTACAGTCATTAAGTATCTTAATTCTCGCTTTTTTTGAGGTTATACAGTTTAAATTTTATCTTTTGATATTTGTAACTGTCTTTTAAACCTTTTAACTTTTAGTGAAAACTAAAGGGTTCTTTTTTTCATTTTCTTTTAAAAATAGTACTTACAGTTTGTAAGATTTAGAGTTCTAATATAAATGAAAGGTATAATCTGTAAATTTTTTGATACTTTAAATACCGTTAAGTAGATATTTTCTTATGGTGTTACATAGTGAAATGCATAGCTTAAGGGGCTGGGGACTTAGCTCAGCGGCACAGCGCCTGCCTGGCAAGCACAAAGTCGTGAGTTCGATTCCCAGTACCAGAAACAAAACAAAACAAAACAAACAAAAGAAATGCATAGCTTACTAGAAGAATGAATAACACAGAATTGAAGTCAATCTTTTCCCTTTAAAGCGGCAGATATATCTTAAATGTCTGAATCAACTGATCTTTTGTTTTATACTGTTTTATGAATCTAGAAACACTGTGTTATCTGCACAGCCTGGTCATGGTAGCTAAAGAGCCCTTGACAAGAACATTTCCCTCACCCGTCCTAATGGAGGCCGCTACTATGGTCACCAGCAGAAAGGAGATTCTATCTACTTATTCTGCACTAGGGGTCAGCATACTACAGCTTGAGGCTCAAATTTGGCTCATATTCTGTTTTTGTGAAAGTTTTATTCCACCTATGGCTGTTTTTGTTCTACAGAGTTGAGAATATAACTGAAACCACACAGAGCCTGCAAGCATAAAGTATTTACTTTTTTGGCCTTTGTAGAAAAAGTTTGCTGAGTCCTGCTCCAGTCATGGTTGTTATTTCTGTCCCCAAACACTTCCCTTTTGAAGTCTGATTAATGTACAGGTGCTATTCTCTTTTCCATCCTGCTCTTCTATAAGACTCTAGGACATTTCTCCGTCTCTCTCAGTGGTCTAGTCTTCCTCTCCCCTGTCGCACTGCCATCATGTCCATGACGTCATCTCATGGATGGCCCTTCTGACACCATAATTTTATGTCTCGAACTCTGTAGTTATTATATTCCTGAAACCATCTGTAAGTCTACTTATTTGATTCCATATGAAAAATCATGATCTTTCCTTTGCTAGAAAGCTTCTCTTTACTTTTGTCTTGACCTTTAGTCCATCTATCCGTCTCTATTTTCATGTTGTAATGACACCCTTTAAGGCTCACAGTGCCTTCCTATCTAGTTATTGGTCAGTACTTTTGAGTTTTCATTGGCACTTTCTATACCCTCGCCATTGTTTTTATACTTACTCTTGCCTAGGTGCCTTAGTTCATTTTATGCTGCTACCACAGAATACCACAAACCAGATAATTTATAATGAACAGAAATTTATTTGGCTCACAATTGTGAAGACTAGGAAGTCCAGCATCCAGGGACTGCATCTGGTGAGGGCCTTCTTCTGCATCATCATGTAGCAGAAGGTATCACATGGGAGAGAGCGGGAGAGGGGACCACACTCGTCCTTTATACGGATGAACATGTCCTCAATACAGCTTTAATCCATTGCTGAAGGCAGAGCCTTCCTGACCTCATCACTTACAGTTTCCCACCTCAGTACTGCTGTCACACTGAGGATTAAGCTTTAAGCATATGAGCTTTGAGGGCCACACCCAACCCATAGCACTAGGATAATCGTCAGTTTAAAAGAAGAAAGTGAACTCTCCCATACTTTGTAGAATTTTGAAACTAAACTTAATCTTTTTTTAATAAAAGATTCTAGATTGTGATTGATTTTATAAAGTATATGAGGTAAAAAGCATTGATCTTAGTCTTGGTGCCAAGAAGCTGTAAGCGTCCTTAAACCAACTATCCAAACCTGCAGGACTATCTCAGCTATGAAAGGAAGATTTCTCAGATCCCTTTCAAATCTTTAAATCTGGAGCCTTCCTTTTAGTGCTGTGTATGTTACCACTTTGTGGCAGTGTAGTTTGTTTATATATCTGCTTTCACTAAGTGCAAAGATTATTTAGTATTTGTTCATGTATTCTTAATACCTGGCACATTATAAGTACTTGATAAAATTTGATCAATTTATAAATATGTTATTTAGGCTTAGTTTAGATACTTCTAACCAACAGACTATTAAACTTCACAATTCCAAACGTTTCGATTTTTGTTAAAGATTCATTTCTCCTATTTTTCTCTGCCTGCTCCCCTCACTGCACCCTGACACACTTTGCACTCTTCGCTCTCCCTCACCGTCAGGAGCTTACCAAAATAAATGGGTCACTTAAAATGAGTAACTTCGGTTTTTTTCCTTCTACTTCAAATTTTGTTAATTATCACCCATTATCTCGCTTCCTCTTTCTCTAGTTTATCTGGGAGGGCAGGGGACTAGGTTGTTCCCCTTCATCAGTCAGCCTACGCCCCACAACTGGCCTTTTCTGTCTGCTTGCAAGTCTCTTCACTCTGAATAGATTTTTTCCTTAACTCTGCTTCCTTCCCAGGCCAGAGTAGTAGTTGCACTCCTTGCTTTTACTGCCTAACTTTTTAAAGAAGTTTGGAATACAAAGGTCAATTTCAGTGTCTTGATTTTTGCTCTTTTGCCTATGTCCTTGCTCAGATAAGTAACTTTTTTTATTTTTTTATTTTTGGCCTTTCTTTTAGCATTCCAATTCTCTTAATACTTTTCTTTGTCTTAATTTATTTTGCTAGGAAAAAGTTAATATGCTGATATGGTTGTTGTATTTGTCACAAATCTTTTTTTCTGATATTAACTTAGAGCTTTGAGCAGTGTGTGCTGTACTTCACGCCAAGATACTTTAGTACAGAAGCCGTCTTTGAGCATTAAAGACAAGCACAAGACCATAAAACAGTTTGGAAGAAATGTGATTTATTTTTCTGTAAATTATTTCTGAACATCAGTTTAACGTTCTCTTTGCATCTGTCTTAAAGCTTTTTAATATATTTAAAACATGAGAACAGATATTTATCTGCCTTTAATCTGTATATGTATTGAAATGTTGGCTTCCTAGATGAATTTATGAACTTTGATACAAAATGCTTTGTTGTTTTTTCTGTTTATCTTACTTGATTTAAAATACAGTACACAGGGCTGGGGATTTAGCTCAGCGGCAAAGTGCCTGCCTGGCAAGTGCAAGGTTGTGAGTTCAATTCCTGGTACCAGAAGAAAAACAAACAAACACAAGAAAATAAAATACAGTACATTTCATTTTTTGTTACTTTAATGTGATTGTAGAATTATTTATGCTTGCTAGACTTCAATGCTGTACTGACAGATACGAAGACTGTTTTTCATTTTAGCCTTCCTGGATACCCAGATTAAGTGGGATGATACCCATAAACACTGTGAAGTTGCTTCTTTCTGAGGACATGAACTTTGCTACTCCTTCATGGTTTTTGCTGGTAGTATGGCATAGATGAATATAATGACGTAAGCACCTTGTGTGGCTACATCAGTAGTTTGCCTTGTTTGACCTCTCAGGCAGAGTTTCCTGACCTCTTGACCTGTCATTTTCCTACCCAAAAGGAACTAAGGGCTGTGTCCTCCACACATACCTTGGCATTCTCCACATACCTATTGAAATTAACCACACCACTGTAATCTTGATGAGTGCAGTAGCTCGGGAGTTATATTGATTGGCCTGGATTGGCTTTTTGATGGCTATGTAGCGGTCCACTGAAATGGCACAGAGGTGTAAGATGGATGCAGTTGAAAAGAGAACATCAAGAAACAACCAGGCAGGACACAGAACAAGTGGGAGGGGCCACATAGCCTCTGAAAGAAAAAAACCAGAAACATTTTCTCTTGCAGAATGGCAACCTTCAGTTTATAGTTTAACTTCAGTTTTATGCTTAACTTTAGATCTTGGAAACAGTAGTACCAAATACAATATTTTTATAGATCACACCTTTTAAATACATGTTCCACATTGAATAATAATTACAATACTTTTCCTAAGTCAGCAGCAGTTTAGCTTTTTTTTTTTTTTTTTTTTTTTTTGAGTCGAGGTCTCACTGTTTAGTTCAAGCTGGCCTTGAACTCACTGTGAAGCCCAGAGTGGCACTGAACTCATAGTGATCCTCCTGCCTCAGCCTCCTAAGTGCTGGGGTTATAGGTGTGTGCCACCATGCCTGGGTCAGGTTAGCATTTTTAACATTATTTCGCAATGTTCTGGAAGATTTTCTGGGAAAGGTCATGTCTTAGTCTTAGAATCTCGACACACCAGCCCGGTTGGTGTAGAATAGGTCTCAGAATTCGTCAGAGTAGAACTTTTGGGAGGGCTTTCAGACAAGATTGGGCGCGTTCAGGATGGTATGGGCATAGACTGGAGAGGTCTTTCAAAAGAAATAAAATGTAGCAGAGAAACCCCTGTGTAGAGAGAATCTAAGCAATTAATTTTCTCCTTCTTAAGCTTAGCATTCATGTTTTCTTTCAGTGGTAGAAAATGACTTTGGACAAAGGCAGCAATACATTCTTTGCCCTAAGTTTAAAGCAAACTGATAGACTGAGTAGAGTGAGAAGAATCACCTACAACTAAGAATTTTGCAGTAGAAGCGCGAGGCTATATTCCAACTGACCTGAAGTTCTAGATTTAGGGCTCCAAGCAGAGAGACAGAACAGTCCTCAAGTTTTTTGCTGTTGTTTTTTTGGGGGTGGGGGTGGGGGTGGGGGGCTCAGGGCCTCACGCATACCAGAAGAGTACTCTGCAACTGAGCAGTACCCCAGCCCATGTCAAGTTGTGAGTTGTAATCAGATATACTGATCACAGTGAATGATGAAAAGGTGACTAATGAGTGTGGTGTATCTTTAAGTGCTTGTTCTCTCTGTATCATCGTTTAAAACGGATTGCTAATAATTTAAATGCACCTCTTCTAAAAGTTAAAGTCTGGAAAATTCTAGTCATAAATCTTGCAGCCGTGAACAGGAAGCCTCAAGAGAAGTCTTGTGTAAAAGCGCAGGTCTTTGGAATTTGACTCTCTGACCCACACACTTCTAACTGAGCTGAAGGAAAGCCTTTTAGTGCTGGGTAAGTCTGTGAAACTTGTTAGCCTCTCACTTTCCAACACAGAAAATATATTGATAAACTCCACTTTTAGAGCAGAAAGTGGGAATTACAGTTATGCGTGGCTGGGAGAAGGATTGTAACATGCCGTTTCATGAAGTACTAGTGAATAATGTTTTTGTGAAACTGACATTAAGTAACTGATAACGGTATTAAATAAATAGAAATCTTTCATAAAAAGGAAAAAAGGTGGAGCTGGTAGTAAAGAAGTGTTCTGATAGGCCAGGATATTTATATCTTAGTGGTAGAGCACTTGCCAGTTATGCTCAGGGCCATAGTTCAGTCTCCAGCACTGCACAGAAGGCTTCTGTAATTGTCTAATAGATCCAGGAAATCTAAGAATTGTAGAAATTAAAAATATCTCTAAACATTCTTACTTAATAAAAGCGACTTCTTCCAGTTCAGGTGCTTCCACTCTAAAATTGTTTTTCGTTTAGTAACTTAGTAGGCTCAAGATCAGAAATACCTGAATAAAGATTAAGTTAGTGTGGTAAAGTAGTTTGGCTATCCCAGAACATTTGTTATTTGATTTGGAATTTTAGTTTGCTTTACAAATTTATGATTACATTTATCTGTTACAATGTAGTATGTGCAACTTATTTCCAAAAAACGGCTTGGACGTTATTTAAAATTTAAAATAACCAAGTGATGCAGTTACAGGTTTAAGATTTTGTTTGATTGTTTTATGTTTTTGAGACAGGGTCTTGCTATGTAGTTCAGGCTGCCTTGAACTTCTTATGTAGTCCAGGCTAGTCTCAAATTTATGGTGAGCCTCCTGCCTCAGCCTCTCGAGTGCTGGGATTATAAGCATGTGCCACCATACCTGGTCAGGTTTAAATTTAAAAAAGAGCAATACATTTAAGAGTAAGTCTAAGGGAAATAAGTTATCAGATACATAGACTAAATTATTCCTTCTATCCTGGAGCTCTAAATTTGACTCTCATAAAAACTAAGACAAAGAAGAAAACGTTTATGTTATATAATATTTTTGTCTCCTAGTAAGAAAGCATATAAATTTCTCTGAAAAACAAATCCTATTTTCTACCTGCTTCCTGCCCTTGCTTCCAAATTAAACTCAACAGAATTAATTTCAATGAGGTTTAAATAGTGACATTTAGAGAGAGAGAGAAATAGTGGGCTGGGGATATAGCTCAGTGGTACAAGCACCTGCCTGGCAAGCTCAAGATCCTGAGTTCAATTCTCAGTACAAAAAAAGAGAGAGAGAGAAAAGAATGGCATTTTTGTGCATACCTGAAATAACTATAGGATGAGGAATGAGGGCAAATATTAAAAGAGCAAAACAAGTTCTACATGGGTCTTGATCATAGACAGTGAAGTATTTAACTAAATAGCATCAGTAGCACAAATATTTTGTTGTTTAAAGTGAAAACAGTATGCTTTAAATACCATCGTGCATAGAGAGTGGTAGAATTATCACTCAGAGGCTCAGCAACTTCACAGGCATTGGTCTACAATGGACAGTCATCTCTAGGGTTCAGACAATTATTGGTTGGGATCACAGTATTCTGTACCACTTAATGTGAAGTATAAATTTAACTGAAAAAAAGACAAAATTCTGCCTTTTCCCTAGGTGGAGAAATTATTTAACCCCTTGTTAGATGGAGTTGAGAGATAAATGTTGGCTCTGTATGCCAGATGCAACAGTTTGGCTTGATGGGATTGCTCATTTGTGTTTCAGAAAGCAGAGTAGTAGAGAAAACAGCAGTTCAGAGTCAGAATTTTAGAGTCAGCCTGGCGTGGTGGCGCACGCCTGTAATCCCAGCACTCAGGAGGCTGAGGCAGGAGGATCGTTGCGAGTTCAAGACCAGCCTGGGCTACAAAGTGAGCTCAAGGCCAGCCTGAACTGCATAGCGAGACCCTGTCTCAAAAAGACAAAAGAAAAAGAATTGTAGAGTCAGTTCTCCTGGGTTCAGAAATTCTAATGCCTCCTTTGTACCTCTGCCACTTTCTTTGTGATCCTGGACAAATTTGTTGTCCTTTTATTTCTTTGTCCTCTATAAAATGGGGATAACCAGTCCTGTTGTATGGATTGCTTTATAGGGTTACAGATTTAGTATAGAATGCGCGTGAAGCATTTAGAACAGTGTGTAGCATCAAGAAGGCACTCAATAAAATGTTAGTTGTTGTCACTGTTATTTAACAGAACCTAGCCATCTAACCCAAACGTGCGAAAACAAACTCAGAAACAAGCCACATCCTCAGTTTAAAATGTTTGTCTTTCTGCCACAAGTGTGCAGTACATCTGATTGAACTTAAAGCTGTACCGGTGGGAGGCATGGAGAAGAGAAGGAGAGAGGGTATGTTTAATGCTTTAATTTGAAATTAAATTTGTCATGAAACTGTCCTTGACTAAAGTTGAATTTTAACTGCTATTTATTACAGCACAGAAACATAAATAACCTATATGTACTATAATTGGGCCATGCCTGGAGGCCAGGCCATGGGGGAGGTTATGTTATTGTTGCTGTCTTGGTTTAGTCTAAAAACCTTTTAGTTTGGAATGCCACATTATATCATTAGAAAATGATTAGCATCAGTCTCTAAATCTGGGGCATAAACTGTCCCCATCTTTTCTTTTTTTCCTGTGGTGCTAGTGGAAACTGAACCCAGGGTTTCACATAAGCACTCTACCATGGAGCTACGTTCTCAGTGCGCCCTCCTTTCCATTTTGAGATAGAGCCTCGCTGAGTTGCCCAGGTTGGCCTCAAACTCGTGGTCCCGTCACCTCAGCTTCCGGAGTAGCTGGCCTTACAGGGGCACCACCATGCTGGTTTAACACTTTTAAAAGTCAATTCCAAGAGACTTGTGCCTATAGAATTTACAGAGGTGTATAATACATGAAGTTGGAGAAGGACAAATCTGAAATCACCTTTGTGTTAAAAAATAACAGTTTTCAAATAGAGAGAGAGAGAGAGAGTGTGTGTGTGTGTGTGTGTGTGTATTACGGGGGATTGAATTCAATTCAGGGCCTTTGCACGGAGCTGTATGCCTCTGGCCATTTTTTTACTTTTTATTTTGAGACAGAGTCTTGCACAGTCACTAAATTGTGCATGTTTTTTTTTAATCTCAGAAATTCTAATGCTTCTTTATCTTCCAGAAAAGAAAGACATAGTTCAGTATTTAAATTATTTTTATAAAGCTTCTGTTTTGTTTCATTACTGTTTTTCTGCTATACTTATAAAATATCCTGGGGTTAGATGTGTAACATGATAATATCTGAAGTAATCTAATATTTATGAAAATATTTGGTTGACTTTTAAATTTCCACTTTCCAAAAAAAGAATTGCTTCCCCCGCCTCTTTCAGAATCGAGGAGAGTAGCATTTCATTGTATAGCTGACTTTTTCACTTACTTGCGATACTTCTATTTTGTCTTTGGTTAGACTCACATCGCAGCTAAATTACATGTTTAATTTGCATGCTGCACCAGTGCCTGCCAGTTAATGCATGTAACATGGTGGGCCTTACTTTACAATTTCATCCACAGTATAAGAGGAAGTGTAGCATTTTACAAACAAGTTGGTAGAACTCTGAGATATTCAATGATTTGCCTCATCCAGCACAGAACCAGGCGTCAAATTCTGGCATGTCTCACTTCAAAAACCTCTTTTAGCCATTTTATACACTTCAACTGTTCCACAGATACCGTTTCAACTGACAGATCCCAAACATGGATTAAGTTATAAATAAGTAATGGGTGATCAAATGCCATATATTTCCCCTTCACATTTTTAATCATTTGATGAGAGAAGGAAAAGTCTCGAGTGTTTCAGAGTTCTTGGGCAGCAAGGTTGTTGTTACCTAGTTTTTTGTTTTGGTGGTACTGGGGATTGAATCCAGAGCCTTCACAGCTACATCCCCAGCCCTCTTTTTATTTTTTGCTTTGACACAAGGTGTTGCTGAGTCATTAAATTTCCCAGGCTAGGCTGCAATTTGCAATCCTCCTGCCTCAACCTGCCAGAGTGCTGTGAGTACAAGCATACACCACCATGTCAAACTTGAGAAGTTCTTAAGTGTACATCCTTTTTTATATCAACATAAGGTGTTGTATTTTTTCCTGTGCAAGTATTTCTAATGCACACGTTTTCAGGCTTTACGTTGTAAGCTACTGAGTTGTGTTCATGGCTTAAAGAAATTATGGACAAGACAGTAAAAAACTAGAACTATAAAGATTGAGTCCCGTGCTCCCAGATAGGAAGAAGTGACAGAAAGCTGGCCTACTGTGGCACAAGTAGAGTGCCAGAGTAGTCATGAGGTTGGTAAAACAGAAACTCAAACAGTATGTAACTAAATACTACACAAATCAGTGGTTGACTAAAATATCCCTTAGTACAAGGGGTACTCTTTAATTTTGCTGCTCTTTTTTAAACTTACCATTTTATTAGAATACTAGCTGGCATACAGCCTCTGTAGTTCTTTCATTGCATTTCCCCTGAAATGGTAAATGCTTCCCCTGAATGGTAAACTTGTGCAGCTATAGAACTAAGGACACCTCTTTGTGGACTTCAGAAGTTCTGAAACTGAGCCCCATAATTAGAGAAAAAAACAAACTGTGTTTCTGCCTTTTAAAGTTATCAGTTCTTCTAAATGCATTACTTGAGAAAGTCTTCACATTTTTATTGTGTAAAAGGCTACATAAAGATCTTACTATGTGACGTCTCTTCCCAATTTGTAATATATGAGTTCCCAATTTATAAATTCATCCTGTGAAGCTTGTGGACGATAGGATGCATCTCCTCATACCTTTCTTACAGAAATAGAATTGTATATTAAATCATGAATTCATGCGGTAATGTTTTTAAATCAGAAATTGAGTTCCTGAGTTAGTCTGTTTTTTTAAAATGTACTAACCCAGTTATTAGCATAGTTAACTGATAATAAAGGTGAGGCTGTGGTTTTGTTTTTAATAAAAACATTTGAAAGAATAAAATACTGTTAAATATAATTATTAAAGTAAATATGAAAATGATTCTACATATTTAATGCTAAAATGTTTGTTTTCCACTAACTTTTATTACCAAGAATGTCTTAGGCACTAAAATTTTATATATAAATTAAAGTTCTCAGTTGCTGGAGTACATAGTATTTTCCTATAGAATATATGGAATTAGTTACCTTTATTATGTGTTTTTGTATCATTTGAGAAATCTTAAATGATACAAAAACACTTAAGATTCCTTAACTATTTAGCTGATAATTTAAGTACCTATGACAGTATTTTACATATAGTAGAGTTTGTTATTTATAGACTCAAGGATTTTTACAGTTTTAAAATTCACTTTCATATAACTTATTCAGTTATTTATTCACCATAACATATATTAACTAAAGTTTGTGGTAGTATGAGATTAGCATTTTGACATTTTCTGTAAGTCTAGTGAAGCTCTGTAGAGTATGATTTAATACTTTGAGCCGCTTTTTTTTGTGTGTGGTCTTTTTTGAGACAGGGTCTTACTATGCAGTTCAGGCTGGCTTTGGGCTCACTTTGTAGCCCAGGTTGGTCTCAAACTTGCAACAATCTTCCTGCCTCAGCCTCCTGAGTGGTGGGATTACAGGTGTGCACCACCACGCCTGGCTTGAACCACTATTATGAAGATAGAAATGAGAACTTGAATCTTACGCCGTACAATCTTTACCAAATATATATACGTATGTATATGTGTATATATATTTCTATATAAACTTTGTTTTTAACGTTTTCTTATGTTCTCTGTTAGGGTAAGATGTCTTCATTTTCTGTGGCTCTGTATAGCATTAGATTATTCAAAAGATAATGTATAACAGGAAGGAGTATTGGTTGAATGATTAGAGAATCTGGTGAAAGCAGTAGGACCTCATTTATTATTGCTTGTCCTGACACAGAATTTTCATGCTTAATTGGGTAATGTTGATTTGTAGTGAAAAGTTTAAACCTATCACCACACGTTATATTTGGGAGAACAAGTAGTTTCAGGTACCTTTCTGTTGTTGTTCATGAAAAGAGCTGAATAGCAGTTTGTCTTTGCCTTCTAATTTAATAAGTTTGTGCATTCTAATTTAATTAACTTTACTTTAAAATATTTATCCTCACCATATAAGTAAATATAATTCCTTACAAGCCATACCTACTACAAATAGTCATTTGTCTTAAGCAGTTAAAGAATGGAATATCAATTTATACCAAAAATTGACTAAATTAAATCTCATTTTAATGCCAACTCTGAGGTAGGAGTCCTCATAATTTATCAGTAGAATTATTAGTGTTTACCCAGATCTTATAACTAAAAATGATATGCATAAATCAGAAACTGCTTTTATCTATTTTAACATTATCTTTTTATTACAGCTGATTTCAATATCAAAGTACATTTTTTATGATCATAACTCAGGTTTGGTCCATCTATTTTATTGGCTTTAAGGTTTGTCAAGAACACAGACAGTTGGATATCATAAAAAGTTAAACAGATGGATCATGTCTTGGGATACTCTGAGCCAGACCATTCTCTTTAGCAATGAAAGATCATTTTTTCTTAATATGACACATATGTAGGAATTGTGTTCAGTTCAAAGTGTAACAAGAATTTTTAAAACAATTCCAAATTTAAATTGGGGCTTAGCACTTTATGTTGAGATTCATTGATTGTTTAATTATTCAAAGAGCTTATCATATTAATAACTAGCCCAGCACATACTTGTCCCCTAAGTTTTTAAATTACAGCTTCATTAAGGGAAATATGATAGAAAAGTTAAGGTGTAGGTCTAATAATTATACTTTCTAGGTAATGTATATAGAATCTTTGAATATTACTAACTTGAATGACTTTCAAAATAATTTTTTTGGATGCCTAAAGAGGGAGTAAGATTGTTTCCAGGAAATTATTTTTTGTTCTTTTAAATTGATTATTGACCATAAAAATTTATGAGAAGTGTGAGGCTGTTACCCGCTTTGTGGCTCAAGTTTAAGTAATTCAAGTCCATTTTTTATTTCAAGGAAAATAAAGGTTAAATAACTGTCCAGTTCTGTAATAGTATATGATACAGTTCTATGGCACAATGGCAGGAACAAAACGAAATACTCACCAAACATTATTGTCAAGAGTGCAATTGGCATCACAAACAATCCAACCAGCAAATCAGCCACCGCCAAGGACATAAGAAAGTAATTGGTAGCGTACTGCAGCTTTTTCTCCAGTGAAACAGCCAGAATAACAAGGATGTTTCCACCAATGGTTGGTATTATCACCATGAGTATCAGAAGAGCTGCCCAGTGCGGCTTATTTCCCTGTTCCTCAACAGTCTGTTTCATTTCCTCTGGTATTGATCCTTTCTGAAATCCAGACCAGTTAGAAGAGATTAAGCCATGAAGTGTACTCTGCAAAACATGCTTGGGAATTTTGCTGTGTTCAGACATCCTATAAGAGAAAGCCATTCGCCGTTTTTCTGTGATTCAGTCCAGTTCCAGTTTTCTGTGATTCAGTCCATGGTCAGTAGCTAAGCTGGTCGTCTCTTTTTTTAAGGAATTGTACCCAGGTCAGACACTCAAAGCCAAAGTTGACTCCTTCCTTTAAAAACAAAAATTTCATGGTCTCTAAAATGGTAGTGTACATACATTTGTCCATATTACTAGGTAAGACTTTTAAGTTTTAGTATTTTCTAGATTTGGGAAGGCTCAGTGAAAGAAACCAATAGCTAGGGAAAAAATCAACTATTGGCTTGTCTCTGTCTGTCTCTGTCTCACTCACTCACTCACTGTAGTTGTGAAGTTGTATTTGAGCTTGACTGCCAGAGTTCCCCTAGATACAGATAATGTAGATTGAATTGCTTATTTCCAAAAAGCAGTGGAAGAGTGAAAACACTTAAATTTAATAAGCAGTTCCTCCCTTCTCTGTAGGTCTGTTGTGCATTTGATAATACAGCCAATCCCCACACCAAAAAAAAATATATTCTTGATTTGCCTGTAAATATTAATGGTAGAGATACATTCATTTTTCATCGGTTATTATGAAAACTGTTTCCTGACCTTTGACTGGTTTTTTTTTTAACCTTTATTGTAGAAAATATACAGAATAGAAAAAGAAAAGCACTAAAATAGTTTGATACACTCTAGTCACCCACCTAGGAAGTCTCCTTAAGGTCAAAATAAATTATTTACTAGCTAGGAACACTTACATGTAATTGATTTGTCTGATTAGGTTTTCTTCTTGCCAATTTAAATGCCATTTTTATCAACATGTTTTGTAATTTCTTTAGTTTGAGAGAAAAAAATAGCTACTAGTAGTATCCAAGTAGTTGTTTTTAGTAATTTTATCTTTCATAGCATGTTCTGTCAACAAGGATTTTTTTAAACTCAATCACTAAATCTGCCAAACTTGAACCGGTTCTTTTTCATTTGTTTGTTTAAGTACTAATTTTGTCCCTTAACTTTCCACATCTCCCTTGAGAAAGAAAAGAAGCTAACAGGAAGATTAAACCATTTGTTTTAATTGTACAAGTCCCATGTTAAAAATCTCTCCTTAACATTAATAAATTTTTTGTTTTAAGCCACTGCATAGAAATAAAAGATTATGGAAGCAGTTTTCTCAAGATTGAAAACCAAAACACCACCACCAACAAACCCTTTAGAATAGGTCCCTACTTACCCGTTTCTTACCTCTCATTTGCTTGTGACCTGGCAGAGCATGTCGTTGTCGTATCTGTTCAGTGTACTCGCTTGCTTGCGGCTGTGGCTGAAGTCCTCCTCCCATTGACTCACTTGGAGCCTCCAGCACGGCACTTGCAAACAGTGAAACAACGTGCCGTGTAGCTGTAAGCTTGCCAGCGAGGTTATTTCCTCTTTGATACATTCATTTTTAGAGTGCAGCAGCATTTGTTGTAATTCATAAAACTACCACTTACGTGATTCGGACTATTCACGACCCTTACTCAATTTATACTCTTAAGAACTCCCTTTGACATTTGAGAGGACTTTAGTAACATCTTTTAAGTTAAGATAATTTTGTTTGGGAGTAATCTGGACTGTTTTTCCTATTTGGAAAAAAAAAAAAAAGATATTATCTAGAGATTCTAAAGTTTTTATCCTATGAAGATTCCATGCTGTTAGCTCTGTAGAAATTTCCACAGTTCTAATTCCTAGCAGTGAAACAAGGTACTTATCCAACTTGTATGCCTTTGCTGTGGAACACAATTAATTTGCTCTGGCTGCAACCTTATATAGAAGAGCACAGGAAGGTCTGAAGTCAACGTGTGTACCTATGTTTTAGCAGCTTTGTCACGGCCCGTTTTTAAGCAGCCTCTGGACTTGGGAGTTGATTCATGGGCAACTTCTTCCCCCACAGATTTTACATTTAGGGAAAGTATATACTGCATAAGTAATAAAAATAAATTTTTGCCTTATTTCAGAAAATTGGTGTATAAATCTTAGTAGTTATGCTGCTTTCTCTGAACTGTGGGACTAGTTTACTATTAGTACTCTTAACATTCTTGATGTTCCCTTTTTTAAAAGATTATCATACATCACTGAAATTTTACTTAACTATTTCTAGGTCAAGGGTGCTGTTTATGCCCGTTTTTTGTTATTGGACATTTATATCCCTTAGCTTGTGTTGAAAGTTACTGGAAAATTGTTTATTTCTGTTCTTCTGAGAATGTCAAGGTTTTTTTCAGTATTTGCTGCTTTTTTAAAACTCAGAATTCAACATTTTAGAAGTAGTTGCTCAGAATTATAGATGAAAAAAATGAACATAATACTTAAGAGCAAGTAGATGGATTTTTATGTGACAGAATTTCTATTCAATAGTATAAAAATGTTAAGCATTGCTTTATTCTGAATCACAATTTCACGTCCTTTTCAGGTAGGGGTTATTTTAAAAAATGTCAGATTGAAAACAGCAGCACAATTATATCCAATGAAAAGACTTACATGACATAAACTTCCATTATTTGTGTTTATAGATAAAAAATTTTTTAAATACTCATTGAATAAAAACCACACATGGTGGCACACGCCTGTAATCTTAGCACTTAGAGGAGGCTGGGGCAGGAGGATCACAAGTTTGAGGTCAGCCTGGGCTACATAATGAGTTGAAGGCCAGGATAGACTACATAGTGAGAACCTGTTTCCAAAGATAGATAGATAGACAGACAGACAGACAGACAGACAGATATTCATTGAGTATTTTCTAAATACCAACCATTATTATTATTATTATTTGCTTGTATTAATCCTTTCATTTACATTCATTCATTTTCTTTCATTCAACTCTTAAGTGGCTAAAGTTGCTACTTTTAAAATTTTTCATTTTGTACTTTTAATCATTTAATGTGTAAGGAATGTAACAAGTGGAACAGCTACTTACTTGGCAATATCAAGTAATTGAGAGCATAGCTGGAAATCAAAAAGAATAGAAACAGGGTCGGGAATATACCTCAGAGGCACAGCACCTGCCTGGCAAGCACAAGGTGCTGAGTTCAATTCCTGGTACCGAAAGAAAGAAAGAATGGAAGTGAATTAGTAAGTTATATAATTATATAAACTAAAGAATTATGTAAAAGGATAGATGAGTCTCTGAGTGAGTTGGCACATAACTAAACCTGGCCTCTAAAAAATCCCATGCTTGTTTTTTTTTTGTTTTTTGGGGGTTTTTTTTGTCTTTTTGAGACAGGGTCTCACTATGCAGTTCAGGCTGGCCTTGAGCTCATTTTATAGCTCAGGCTGGTCTCAAACTCACAATGATCCTCCTGCCTTAGCCTTCTGAGTGCTGAGTGCTGGGATTACAGGCGTGTGCCACCATGCCCGGCCCCATGCTTGTTAAGTGAAGACAACCAATAAGTCTCCACTGAGTCTGCTCTCTAGACACACATGCACAGGCGTACACACAGACACACACAGAGACGATTTGCCACTGTCACCTCTTTAATGAAAATAACATTTGCACGTTGCAGTAAATCTTAAATAGCACAAATAATGTTTACTGATTGAGTTCCCTTGAGACAATTTTAACTCTGCCTACTTCAGATTAGAGTAACAAATTAAGCACTTTGATGATAACAAGATCAACTGAGAAAAGAAAGAAGTACAAAGTATAGACATGTGGACCTATGGAGAATGAAGATTTGTAGCTCTCATAAAACCAAACCCTGCGTAGCTTTATGTGGAATAATTGATGGCAGTGATGATTTATATTTTTAAAAAGGGCAAGTCTGGGGTGGTAGTGCATGCATATAGTCCTGGCATTCTGGGAGACTAAGGGCAAATTCAAGCCCAGCCTGAGCAGTTTAACAAGTGGTAAGAGCCTGTCTGGAAAAATAGTTGGGGCGGGGTCATGCTTGGAGATGTAGCACAGTGCAGAAGCCCCTGGGTTCAGCCCCTAGTAACAAGAAGGGGGAAGGGTCAGGGCTGGCTAAATCGTGTTCATTTAGCTGTTTTGAATTTCAGGAAATAAACATTTTTATAAGATTTCCATCCATAATGATAATTTATGGTAGAATGAGGTTTTAACTATAAACTTTGTGTGGAATATCCCACTTCCAAAAACCAGATAAATTAATTCCTACTTAAAAGAAATAGTTTAATGGTCAGACTTAGCTAATTTAATCTCATCATAACCAAAAAAAACCTAATTAGTGTATTTTTCTAAAATAATGTTTTCTCCCTGAAACCTTTCAAATTTATGGAACAGATTCTGTCTTTTTTTTTTTTTTTTTGTACCAGGAATCAAGCTCAGGACCTTGCACTTACCAGACAGGTGCTTGTGCCGCTGAGCTATATCCCCGGCCCTAGATTCTATCTTTGACCTGTCAAATGTCTTTTATAGATCAACAGCTTAAGGGCTGTCTAATATCTTTTATAAATGTAAGACAGTTTAAGTATCAGCCAAGGACATGTTTTTTGAATCTCTCATTTTGTCATATCTATCAACCATTAAGGAATGTTTAACAGTAGGGAGTTACATCTTACATGTTCACTCATTGAGTATTAATACACTCATAGAGATGCAATGGTGAACAAGACCACCTTTTTCTATCCTCATGTAACTTACAAATTTATAGGGGATGCAAACAAGCTTATTGATAATTACAATACAGACAAGGGGACTGCAGACCTAGTTTACTTCAGGAGCCAGGTCATTTGCAGTTCTGCTTTAGCCTGCACCCAGTCTGTGCAGAGCCTGAGGTGAAAGCTTAGGGCTTTGCAAGCCTTTCCTGTGCCTGCATCCGATGCTCCCCGTGCGTGTGGTCTTTTTGTTTCTCTTAGTATATACAGGAGCTTTTAAAAGCCTTCCATACCCACATACTTCCTTTCTCTCTTCCTTCTCAGACTTTTCAGCCAAATGTATAGTTCAGTAAATGTACTTTTAAATTCAACATATTAAACTCGAGAAAAAGCTAAGTCATAAGTATTATTCTATGCTAATAAAATGTTTTCTCAAATACTGATTTCTTTCTCTTCTTCCTGCATAAATAAAACCACTGTTTTTATGGGAATTGACCATTTGTGGACATTTATTTTTGTCAGTTTGTTCATGGAGACATAGAAATGACCTTGTATTGCTGATCAGGGATTAATTAAATATTTTGCTAATAAATGCTTATCCAAGGGTATTGTAACAATCCAGATGGATTTTTTTTTTATGTTATTTAACACTCCAATGTTTATGTGGAAAAGCTAAGATTTAGGGAGTATCAGAATCACCTAAATGAACTGAAAGAATGCCTAATTATTTTCTTTAATCACATCTGCATTATTCCCCCCTCCCTGTCTTTCTCTGTCTTTCTGGCATTATTTTTGAAGCAGGCCAGTTTTCCTATTTAGCATCTCATAATACAAATTTTGGTAATTACGTCTCCATGCATAGTTTATAATATATTTGATCCTCTATAATTTCCTATAGACCAATAATTGAATCTAGACACTTGATCATTTTTTTCTCCTATTTATTTATTGAGCAAGGCTGGCAGTACAGAGGGTCTAATTGTTTCTCTCTTTCATTATGTTAGCAGTCATTGATAATCATTACGATCCATTGACTCACTACATGTTGCAAAATAGTGATGTAATTTTATCATAACTTCATTTTTAAACTTATTTTAAGATTTATCTATAAATATGTCACATGTCTCTGTGTGAGAATAAGGATTAAAGTTCACAAGTTTCACTCTCAGTGAATGTTTGCATTCTGATCATTGTTTGGAAAGGTTCCTTTGTCTTTTTAGAGATGCCTGCTGAAGCGTTGAAATAAACATGTAAGAATATTGTGCTTTTGTTGTACTCTTAAAGAGGTTGAACATCTAAGCTAATTTATTAAAGAATTTGTCACTCCTTACCATAACACTTTCTTTCTCAAGAATGTGTCAGGGTTTTAACTGTTACTGGATTGAGAAACTGACAAGTTCTTTAAAATAAGTGCCTGGGTTTATAGCCTTCACAACCTATTTCAGCTTTATTGCAGTCGTCTAGGTAAAGCTTTATATTAGGCTCACAGAATTTACATGCCCAGACAAATTTTTTCTAAACTTCATGAAATCACACTTTGTGTGAAACCCAATTTAAATTAAGCTGTATCAAAAAACAAATAAATTAAACCCTATCCTCTTTCAAGACTTTGAGTTTCAAGGTTGGTTTAAGAGTAGTATTGTTGGGCCAGGGAAATAGCTCAGCGGCCCAGTGCCTGCCTGGCAAGTACAAGGTTGTGAGTTCGATTTCCGGTACAAAAAAAAAACAGTAGTATTGTTGGGCTGGGGGCTCAGTGGCAGGGTGCCTGCCTGGCAAGCGTGAGGTCCTGAGTTCAATTCCAGGTACCCAAAAAAAAAAAAAAAAAAAGTAGTGTTGTTGCCAGGTGTGGTGGCTCACGACTATAATCTCACACTTAGGAGGCTGAGCCAGGAGGATCACCATGAGTGTAAGGCCAGCCTGCACTACATAGTGAGACCCTGTTTCCAAAATAAATAAATAAATTGAATAAATGAAATATATTTTTAAAAAAGAATAGTATTGTGATAGCTTATTTATTCTCAATATAATACTTTCTTAACAAATGGAGATTATAAAATAAATTGTTTTAAAATAGATTTCAGGATAAGCACTTTGATGTGAGTCAGTTTCTGTGGAGTATCCTGCCCTTGCTGCAGCCAGAGCACACGCTGATTTAAGTACTCCGTGCCGTTAGTGCCCTAAAAGGCTGATGAGGAAATCTGGAGGTCAGAACGCTAAATGCAGTCAGCTCTCCAGGGTTAGTGTCCAACTTGTCTTGTATTGTTTTGAATGAACCTGTGGACCTCAGTTACCTTGCCTTTTTTAAAAACAAAAGCCTAAGCTATAGCATATTAGCAGACAAGTTTGTGTTGTTGTTTTTGTGTTCTTTTGTTTTAGCAGTACTGGATATTAAACCCTGGGCCTTCACACTGAGCAGAATCCTCAGTCCTTTTTATTTTTTATTTTGAGACAGTCTGGCTAAGTTGCCCAGGCTGCATTTGAATTTGTGATTCTCCTGCCTCATCCAGAGTGCTAGGATTACAGGTATGTGTCAGCCAACACATTAGGCTCAAATCCAAAGCCAATTTCTGATTAATACCTCAAGATTTTAGGGATGGCAGTATAGTATTTTACTCTGCCAAACCGCTAACTCTCCTAACTATATATGAAATAGAACAGACGTCATTTTGTGGATTAAGCAATTAAGGCTTACAGAGATTTCCTACTTGTCAGCCTGCTAATAAATGCTCATATTAGGATCAGAATCTAGGGTTTTCTGATTGTAAACCTATATTCTCTCTATCGCAACAACTGAAGAAAAGGAGGCAGAGATCATTAAACTATCACTAAGAAAAAATTAGGGCTGAAACAAGGCAGTAGAAACAAGTAAGACGTAACAGTGTCGCTTGGCTTGGTAGCAGATTAAGTGCAGAGTGAGGAAAGAGAATGATGTGGCTGAACAGTCATGACTGAGAGCAGTTTAGGGGGAGGTAGCGGTACCTTGTTTATTCCTTTTTCTCTTTGGGATCCTGTAACTGACTGAGGTATCTGTACTATGATTATTTAAAGACGTCCAGAGGCACTTAGAAATTCAGGATGCTGCCCAGATTATTTGGAATCTGTTGTTTGGGAGCACAAGGGACTTAAACTGAGACAGGCATGCTCTAATTCCTGGATATTGTGCTGTCCTCTGACACTGGCACTTACCTAGTGAGGATTATATGTTCATAATTCTACATGGCGATTATCTTGAGGTTTATAGCCTCAACAGTTTGCTCTGTGATGGTCTTACTAAAAAAGTATTTCTGTCTGTGTAGAGAAATTGCTTTTTTCTTCTTGGTGAAGATAGAAGGAGGAAAAAGGCACCATATTCTTGAAAATATCTTGATTTATTGGTATGATTTAATGTGGAAGTTACACAGAATGTTCAATAAAGAAGCAGTAGTTCAAAGCCAGTGTGTTGAAAGAAAGGAGTTTATACGTGCAGTGTATGGCTGGATGATGCGCCGGTGGTTTGTGCACATGCCTGTGCACAGTTCCTGCTTTGCAGAAGTCTCGTACAAATAGTAACATTGGTAAGATGGCTGTTAGCTACGAGCCAAGAAATTTTATTCAAATAACAAGTCAGAATTTAGTTATTTCAGTGTGTGTGTCATTTTTTAAAGCAAATTATAACTTCTTTCATTAAAAACTGAATTATCGTATAGGCTGGGAATATAGCCCTATTAGAGCACTTGCCAAGTATATATTAATTCCTAGCTTCACTCCCCAGCAACATACACACACACACACACACACACCATGTAGGGTTAAAGTAATGTTTGTACTTGGTGCCGATAACATTGTACCTCATGGGGGCTGGGGATTTAGCTCAGCGACAAAAGCGCTTGCCTGGCAAGCGCAAGGTCGTGAGTTTGGTTCCCGGTACCGGAGAAAAACCAAAAACAAAAACAAAACAAACAAACATTGTACCTCATGATGCATCACAACGTAACAGTTCTTTACGTAATAATATAAAGTATATTTTAAAACCGTAGAGGGTATATTGCTTCTTTTTAAAGATGACTACCAAAATTACGTGTATCTGTACCTGAAGGAGCATGACTTATCCAAAAATGACTTAGATTAGAACCACTATCTCAGATGATCGACAAATACTCACATACTAAGTTGTGAGGGAGTTTAAATCAGGACTCACTTTTTCCAAATGCTTGTAACAGTCTGAACCCATTACTTCATACATAACATGCCCGCAATAGATATAACCAGACCCAAACCTGAGGTCTTAAAGATACAGAGAGGGCACTACAGGAGTATGTATTTATCTGATGCTTTCAGTTTTCAAAATGATTTCAGGTACATGATCTCATTTGGCCTTCAGAACAAATTCGCCCTAGCCTCCTAGGGTGAATTTACCCACAAAGCGTGCCCCGTGCTGTCTTTTGAACCAGGGTTTTGAATGGAGGGGCAAAGTAAAAGAAAAGGGGGCACTATCATTAGAAAGCCTTGATACCAGTAAATAAATGAGCTAACTAATTAGAGATGGCAAGGATAGGGTTAATGAGATTGTAAATGATCAAGATATATTATGTGCATGTACCAATTTTCCCAAAGCAAACCTCTCTATTCTGTATTACTGTTACACACTACCAACCAGAAAAGGTCTTTATACCTACCATGCTCCCAGGTATTAGACTTATATTCCTGATTTTTTTTTTCTTTTTTTAAAGACAGATTCTTCCTGTGTAGCCCAGGCTGGCCTCAAACTCACAGTGATCCTCCTGCCTCAGCCTTCTGAGTGCTGGGATTGTCTACTAACTTTTTCTCAAGCTTCTTTCTCATGTTGCAATACTCATTCCTTTTTCCACAACATTTATCTTTCTGCTTTTGAATCATACCCATCCTTCAAGTCCAAGTACAGATCTTACCTATGAGACCTTCCTGAACCTTCCATGTTTGGAGTGGATCTTTCCACTCCAAACTTCAGAGCACTCAAAAGAAATTAAAAGATGCTCAAGTAGCCACTGGGCATGGTGGCCACACCTGTAATCCCAGCACTCAGGAGGCTGAGGCAAGCCCAAGCCTGGACAACATAGCGAGACCTTTTCAAAAAAAAAGGAGGAAGATGATAAGGATGCTCAGATAGCATTAGGAAGTAACACTCACAGATCTACTGATTCTCCCTGGCTTTGATTACCTAGCTGAATAATAAATTGAAGAAGGAAGCAGAATGGGAAAGGGCTTATGTATTTCACATTGTTTTGATTATTAGGCCTTAAACCTAGTATAAGATATTCGTTGATTAAATCTCTAAAACATGAATTTAGTTTGACTCTCTTTGCCTGTTACTAAGTAATGAAAATTATTTTTACCTGTAGTACTTAGTACTACACTAGTAATTCATGGAAGATAAAAAAATATATAGATGACATAATATTAGCCTGTGACGCTTTAGACTTTTGCTGTCAGTGGTTGTTGATAATTAATTACATCCCAAAATACATGAGTTTTTAGGGATGGCACAAGCACCTGCCCGGCAAGCACAATGTCCTGAGTTTGATTCCCGGTTCCCCCCGCCACACACACACACACAGATGAGTTTTTATGTTAGAGGATTTGGATGTCAGATTATGGGAAGAGCTGTAAGTTCTTTCCCCTCTAGGAGTGAAAGTAAAAGTTGAATGATGGTAGTATCAACTCTAAGCTGTATAATAACTCTCCAACAGTCTCTTTGGAAACATACTACTTGGAATTTCATTTTTGGCTTGTAAGAATGTTACTCATTGAAAAAAATTGCCCTGAAATAACAGGCATTAATTTAAATCAATGATAGTTCATTTTTAGAAGTCTTAGAATTATAAAGTTGAAAGAAACCTTATAGAACATCTAGTCCCATTCCTTTTTTTCAGATGTGGAGACAGCTTGTCTAAATTAGTACAGGTGTTTAGAGACAAAACAGGAACCAGAACTTGGGTTTTATATATATATAAATATAAATATAAATAAATATATATATATATGACTTTACTGTTTAGTTTGTTATGCCTTAACTGAAAGCTTATATATTATTACTGTATTTTCAGTTATTTGCTTATTTTTGTGTTATTCCTACAAAAATAGTCAAGAAAAATCTATCTGTAATTACAAAGAAGAAAACTTAATGACTTGCCTAATGCAACATAACTAGCAAATTAGCAAAGCTAAACCTAGAACCAGGACCTTCCATTTCCTAGTACACTGCTTTTTTCACAGCACTGTACTATTTTTCAAGTTCTAAGTTACTTGGTAATTGCCTTAGTGTTAGTTCTAAATTGCTCATAGAAGGAAGCTCTGTCAGAGTGATAGACTATGCAGGCAGAAGTAGTCCAACCTTCCCTGGCAGCACAGTTTCATTTTCACAGGCATGGTGTTCAGAAACTTGCCTGTATTCCATTTGAAATTTGAATTTACCACTCACTGGAGTTTGAGGCTAGAAGACAATTTCAGCTTAGAATTAAAGATTTGGGAAAAAAAAGATTGGAATTAATTTGTGATAACTGCTTTTAAAATAATAGGATAGCCTTTTTAAAAACCAACTTTTTGCTGCTGCTTAATATACACACAAAAATGTACACAAAATTGTGAGCCTGTGAGTTGGTGAACTTCAACAACTGGACACTGGTGCAGACCCTCTTAGGTTCACGATCACCACCGAGCCAGCCTCCTGGAAACTCCCTTATTCACTCTGTCATAGTTACAATCCTGTTCTGCCACTTCCAGGGTAGCACTGGATCAGGAGAATCTTCTAAAAGATGAGCTCAGATATTCAACTGTCAAGTTTGTTCTTTTTTTGTCTTTGCTACTAATATGGAAAAGATGAAAAACAACAATTTATTCTTAACACAAAAACAGTTGCTAAAGGCAAAAAAGGTTAGAACTTCCCTGTTATGAAGGCATATGCATCAGTTACTATGTAATAAGAGCGCTACTATGGTATGTAAATCTTCCACACTGCTCTGAAAACATCTAAGAGCCTCTGTAAATGACTTCAGTCTTCAGAACAAAGTGCAGAGTGGTCCACACGTGAGAAAGTAGATACTGAGCAGTGTCCAGCGCCCTCACAGCTGCCTCCCCTCTGGAGGGTGCAAGGGAATAACTGCAATGCAGAACTGTGGTGCAGAGCCCCTGGGAGGGGTCTTTTTCTGGATAAGAAGATGGAGTTCTACTATCAATAATTAGAATTACGTGAGAATAATTCTGCAACGTGTTAGATACGCTATTGTTTATCATAACTTAAAACTTGGTTAGCCGGGCTTGGGGGCACATGCCTGTAATCCCAGCACTTGGGAAGCTGAGGCAGGAGGATCGTCGCGAGTTCGAGACCAGCCTGAGCTACAAAGTGAGCTCAAGGCCAGCCTGAATTGCATAACGAGACCCTGCCTCAAAAAGACAAAAAACACAACAACAACAGCAAAAAAAAAAACTTGGTTAAAATCTTTGTGTTTGTGTGTTGATATGTTCCCCATACCACTGACTTCTCTCCTCATTTTAGGACCCCCGAGCAGTGCCCCAGTGTGGTCTCTTTGTTGTCAGAGAGTTACAACCCTCATGTGCGCTACGGAGCTGCGATGGCCCTGGGGATCTGCTGCGCCGGTACAGGAAACAAGGTAAGCCCGAGGCCAGGGGTCTCTTCTTTCCTGGCACCAGACTGCTTGTCTTTGCAGAAGGTTTATGTAGCAGCTGTAAAAGCACGGTGTAGTTTGGTCGGTGAGCCTACCCTCGCTTCATGGCGCTTCCTTCTACTCCCTCACACCACTGTGCTGCCCTGCCTGCCGCCACTTAGGGACAACTGCTGCGTAGAGGGACTCACAAGATGATGATCCTTGAATTTCCATTTGAAACTATGGACACCATCTTAAAAGAGGGAGAAAGAGACAGAGAACAAAGTTAGTCACTTTTTCTTTAAAGAATTTCTCTGGTTATTTTTACATGGCATTTTCAATGTGTAATTAGTGTTGCTGAAATCAAGGTTCTATGAACCCACCAAAATCAGCTCATTTGATAGCATTTCTGTTTTTTTGCCTTTTTTTTTTAATCTCTAACCTTAGTGGTGACCTGGTATTTGTTAAGCCCTCAAAAGTTATAAAATAAAAAGTTAGGTTAGGCAATACGTTGAGATTCATGAAGAAATCCATTATTGCTTAAACAAGAGGGTTTTTTTCCCTCTATACTTTACATTATTTAGAATAGAGTCCTCAAAGTCAGATTCACTTCTTTTTCTTTCTTTCCTTTTTCCCCTTGTGAGGGTTAAATGCAGGGGTTCACACATATCAGGCAACCACACTGCCACTGAGCGACACCCCCAGTCCTAGAAGCTGGAGTCTTGTTTCATTTCTAGAGTGGATGTGGACTGGCCCAGAATGTTTTCTTTTTTTTTTGTTGTGTTTTTTTTTTTGTCTTTTTGTCTCTTTGAGACAGGGTCTCTCTGTACAGTTCAGAGAGAGTAGCCCAAGCTGGCCTCGAACTCACAACGATCCTCCTGCCTCAGCCTCCCGAACGCTGAGATTCAGAATATTTTCTTAATTTAACTGATACATTTTAAAATGCATGTATTAATTGGGGGCCGTGTGATGTTTTAATACATGTGTACACGCCATAATGTTTAGATCAAGTTAAACATACCAGACTCTTCAAACACTTATCATTTCTTTATGGTGGAAGTATTTAGAATCCTAGCTTTTTGAAATACATAGTACTTAAGTGTTATCTATAGTTTGGTACGCTAGAACCTCTTCTTATTTAACAGCAACTTACAACCCATTGATCAGCCTTCCCCTTTCCCCACCCCTCCACCCAAGTTAATCAACAGTTATTCTTGATATAAAACATTGACATAATCATCAGATTTTGCCTCTCCTAGCAGATATGCACATACTTCGGCCACATCTTGGGGTGTGTGTGTCTAAGAGAGAACATAGTTACATTTTTGGGGTCCAAGAAAAGAGTCGCTTTTGTTATCCAAACTGAAAATATAATGTACATTTATTGATTGATTCTGAGAATTTAAATTTGAATCAGCTTGACTTTTTCTCTAACAAGGGCTATTAATATTAAATGCAAATAGCTTTTTCTAGTCACATATTATTGAAACTATGACTAAAAAATAGATTTTTTTCACTACGTGTGGCAAGAAGAGATAAGAATTGACAGATACATTGTCCCCTTCCAATTATAAGCCGTTCTTTATCTTACCCTGCTTCTTCTTCGTAGCACTTACCACTACCTGACAAAGTTTTTTGGCATTTTACCTATTGTGTTAACTCCCTTCGCTGAAATACAAGGTCCCTGAGAGCAGAACGTTCACTGCTAGAACCGAAAATCATACCGGTGCCTAGCAAACCCTCAGTGAACATTCGTTGGACAAGTGATGAGTGGCAAGACCCTTTAGGTGTGAAGGTGCCAAGCACTGCCTCCGCCCTCACAGGAACTTCAGCTTTCGGGGGAGAGGCTCTTACGTAAGAATTTACCTTCAGGCTGAGGCAGGAGTATCGCCACAAGTGCGAGGCCAGCCTGGCTACATAGTGAGTTCAAAGCCAGCCTGAACTGCATGGCAAGACCCTGTCTCAAAAAACAAACAACAAAAATTCAGTTTTATTAGCAAACTCAGAAATTGACTTTGAATTCTTTCTAGGGCATATCTGTTCTGTAAACAAAGGAAAAAATATAGTTGGATATTTTACCAAGTATTTCCCCTTCAGGTCTTTAGTTGACATTTGTGTTTGGCCTCATAAGTTAAATATAAATTGAATTTTTTTTTCCAGATTATTCTAAACTTAATATGCTATCTGGAGCAAATGTTCTTTGAAACACAGCATCTGACAAGTTAATTCAATGAAAAATTTGTATTACTCATATACAAACAAGTCTGCTTTATTTCTAAATAATTTGTGTGATCTAGGTATCAGTACGTATCCAACTGAGGTTTGTTATTTCTTAAAAACCTAAAATATCAGTTTATTCTAGAATATATTTTTAACATTATATTAATTACTTTAGAGGCAAGTTATTATGAGTTAGAAATTTTGTTGTATTTTTGTCATGACTACTTGATGTTAGCAATATGTTTGAAAACATACTCCTCTGCATCGTGTTTGTCATGCAGTAGGAGGAAAGGGTGCATGTATCTGGCATGTATTATCCTTTAATAGCAATGATTAAAAATGTAGAAGTCACATGTTAGAGGAGTCAGCTTAGTTTAATCTTCCTTTTCTTGGACTTGGAATGAGGGTTACTGAATTAAGAATTAAGTTTGATGGTCTTGTAAACTCATTCCTCTGGTCCTTCCAGATTTACTAAGGAGCTTATAGAGAAATTGGATTGTAAAGTGACATCCCCCAAATAGAAGGATATTAATAGGAGCTATTTGGGCCAAAAAAGTTCTTTGTTATGCAATGGACAAACAATGCACATGGTTTTTATTTTGGGTGGGTTTTATATTGGTTCTTTTATAAAGTAAGACTTTGTAAAATTATAAAGATAGTACTTTGCACTAGTATTTGAAGGGAATTGAATACATAATTCAGGTTTTGGAGCTGGTCTGGGTTTGCTACTTAATGTGATTTTGGGTGAATTACTTAACCTTTAAAATGCCCAGATTCTTTGTTCATAAAGATTACTTTCTGTCAGTTATTATTGAGCTTTTAGTTTTTATGATTAATAGAATTACATGGGATAACACAAATAAAATACCTAGTACTATGCCAGAAAAATAATAGGTACTTGACAACTGTTAATATAAATTTTCTCTAAATAGTTTTTCTCTCATGGTTTCTTTATGACCTCGTTTGCCTAAAGAACACTCAGCTTTTAAGGCTTTCTTTTTATTTATATTAAACATTTTGAAACTTACTTTAAACTACTTAATTTAAGTAGTCTTAAATTAACTTGTTAGTACCTTTTTAGATGAAAATACTGATTTAGAATGAGAGTAACTAATTTGAAAATTTAGCCATATCAACTAAGGGTTTTTGCTTTTAAAATCCTTTCAGGAAGCAATTAATTTGCTAGAACCAATGACAAATGACCCTGTGAACTACGTGAGGCAAGGGGCTCTCATAGCTTCAGCGCTCATCATGATCCAGCAGACTGAAATCACATGTCCGAAGGTGAGCGAGCCAAGAGATCCTTTGCAAGACAGCCTGTTTCGGCTTTTCTTTAGTAACCTACCTTCTTTTGAATACAATTTTGTCTCACGTATGGTACATGCTGAAGAAACAGGAAGAGACCATGTTAGTGGTAAGAAGATGGGAAAACTTGAACTATATCATATCCTTTAAGTGTACTTTTTACAGGGTTCTTGTCACTTTTTAGCATATAACCATACTTTAAAAATTGCAACACATAGGGTGGTGAAATCATAAAGTCAGCTTTTCTTGCTTTTTGCTATCCTTTTAAACTATATTCAACGGAATGTTTTATTACTGTGATACAGGATACAAATTCAAATAGTCCATGACCTTCTACCCATCATCCTGACACAAAAGTCCTGCAGTCACTTTCCACAGTATGTATAGTCTCAGTTTAAAAGTGAGCATGGCCACATTCTCTGCTGGCACATCAGCCCTCCTGGGTGATCCTCTTGGGCAGGCTTACAGATGGCTCCACCTGACCACACCTGTCCACAGAAACACTCTTGCATATTCCACCCTCCTCCTGGGTAGAGGTGCAACAGGCTGTCCGTGCTAGTGCTTCAGCTGATTGCCAGTTTAGCCTCTCACTTTCTACATGGGACATTGGTACCCAGTGACACCGGCTCATATGGAGGGAGGGGGAAAGACTTACAGCCCTCCTTTCCTCAGAGAACCTCCTCACACATCCTCTGCACTCCTCACCTGCCTCTGGAGAACTTATAACAGACTTCGAAGCACCTATTTAAACTCTCCCTCGTGGCAGTTTCTAAGACTTCCTATCAATGTTTGATATTTAAACAGCCTTGCATTCTGCTTGTATTTGGGAAACAGTCAAAAAACTGATACAGGAACAAACCATTGACATTCTGTCTTTTGCCTCATCAGTCACTTATTAGAACTGCCTCATTTGCAGCCTAGTATATTTGGGGAGGTCCAAAAGAACAACAAAAGTACCGAACTTACTTACTTGTTTATTTATTTATTTATTTATTTTTGGTTTTTGGTTTTTTTTCCGGTACTGGGAATGAAACTCACGACTTCACGCTTGCCAGGCAGGCACTATGCTGCTGAGCTAAATCCCCAGCCCCTGAACTTATTTATTATTCGTTCTAATTTTATAGATTTTGGAAATAAATGTCAGTTTCTAAGCTGCAGCTGCCGTTTGTTTGATTTATTATTCAGTGTTTCTCTCTCAAAATTATTTTTAAGACTGCCAAAATTTGTATTATTACACAAATAAAATCTTGTTCTTTGTCTTTTTCTATAGTAAGCTGCATAATATACCATATCTTCTAGAACATAAACATCTTTCCAAAAATATACCACATTTCTTTGTTTCTAAGTAGAGCAGCAGCATGAATAGCTTTTATTCCTGCTTTGATCTTCCGTTGAGCTTTTGGAGGTTGTCCAGCTTAGTAATATCATTAAGGAAGCAAATCTAGGCTATGGAATGCACTGCTTTAAACAGTCATGTATAGATACTCAACTTTGCACTCACTTGTTGCTTTCATGTTACTTATATTGTCCACAAAACATGTTTTACCATCTTCCCATCCTTACTGTAGGATTTCATGAATTTTTACAGCCATAACCTCAATTCCCAACAGCGGCAGAATCCTTTGAGGGAAAGATTGGGTAGGCTGTATGGTGTGAAAACATTCAGTCTAAGAAATTCCACATTTGGAAAGAGTGTAAAAGTATAGCAGTTTATTATTTTTTTATCATTGCAAGTTACATTGAATGACTCCTAGCTAGTGTGAGTACATTATCTTTGGGTTGTATCAGTCTTGAGTTCTAATTAAAAATGTTACTACACTTGATCTTAGCCAAAAGGCCGAGAAGTGATTGATTAAAAATATTGAAACGGGGCTGGGGATTTAGCTCAGCAGCAGAACGCCTGCCTGGCAAGCACAAGGTCATGAGTTAGATTCCTGGTACCAGAAGAAAGACAGAAAAAACAAAAAACAAACAAAAAAAGAGTATGTCCGCTTAGCTGGGCTTGGGGATTTAGCTCAGCAGCACAGCGCCTGCCTGGCGAGGACAAGGTTGTGAGTTCGATTCCTGGTACCAGAAAAAAATACAAAAAAAAAATGTTGAAATGAACTCACTGCTGGTAGCCTTTGCCACTAATACAAATTGGATGGGCAAGTGTAAACATGTATCCACTGGCTGCAGAAGTGAAACTGTATGTACAGTTAAGTCTCAAATGTTCTTTCAGGTAACACTGTGCCTTACAGCAAAATTGCTATTCAGCTTAATTAAGTTCAAGCTCTATTTCCTCGACTTCTGTTTTTTGTTTTTGTTTTTGTTTTGAGACAGGGTCTCACAATGTAGTGCATGTTGTCCTTGCGCTCACTATGTCGCCCAGGCTGGCCTTGAACTCATGAGGACCTTCCTGCCTCAGCCTCCCAAGTGCTGGGATTACAGACATGCGCCACAATACCCAGCCAACTCCTGTTATTAAGCAAGTGACAAAGAACATCATGGACTCCATTTTATATCATCTTTATCTGATAATTGCCAATAAGACAAAATTAATGTTCTTGGAGTGATACGGGATATTTTACCACAAAGAAAAGTCTATTAACCTCTGAAGAAAAGTAAATTCTCAAGTATATGGAGTTCAGATATAGTTGCAGGTTTACAAACCAGTACATGAAATAAAATAGAAACAGCTCACAAGCAAATATCAGACATTAATTTCATCAAGGACTGTGACCACACTCCCCCTACTCAGAGGAATCTAAAGGAGAAATTCTTACTTTGTGAGATTCACAATGGAAATCTCCAAAGGAAATGTCTTTGTGTAATCATTAATGTATGTCACATCCCTAGTACTTAGCTCTATAAACTATATCCTTAATTTAAGAAACTACAGTATATTTTGCTTTGATCCCTTACTCTCATATCTAACGGTAGATTTTTATTTTTCCAGAAGTATAAGGTATAGAGTTTAGAACATGATAAATATTAAAAATGCATTACTTTCAAGAAGGTGGATTTTAGACATTTGTACACAGTGGAGCACAAGGATCACAGCATAGCCTGAAATCTTAATTGCCTTGTTTCTGAGCTTGTAAAATGGAAAGTCGAGGCTAGGGATGTGGCTCAGAGGTAGGCCCTGAGTTCAGTCCCCAGCACAGCAATAAAGAAAAGAAATGGGAAGTTAATATTATTTTCTCCAAGGAATTCTACTTTTTGTTTTGTGAGCAGGGCTGCACTGTCCTTAACAATAAAATTGAATCAGAAAATCATGATTTTTACACTGATTACCATTTGTTTATGATGTTCCGGAAATTGTTGTCTCACCTGTCTTATGTCAGTCTTCCTATCTATAAAATAAAAAGAGTAGACCAGGTGTTTTCCAAGTTGCCTTCCAAATTTAAGATGCTCTCCTGATCTACTAAAATAATAATTCTTTGCCAGTAATAATGAAAATTAAGAAATAAAACAGCAGGGAGCTTTTTAAAATGATAAAAATGCTTTTAATTCAATTAAAGCCTATAAACATATTAGGCTGTTATATATTTGCATTGACTTTTTTAAAAAAATCTGTCTTAATTTTACTAAATGCTTTCCTGTTGTTTGGGGTATTGTTTATATTTAAATTCTCCTCTGTAATGCACATACAGAGCATTGTCCATTGTTTCTTTTTATAAATTCATGAAATATTTCAAAAACCTTTAGGACATAAAATTTCCATCCTATATAAGGTAATGTTAAGTGTTCATCTAAAATAAGTTCAGAATCAAAGGAACCAGAGTAAAAATATCAAACTTCAGCATTTCTAAAACTGAAAGGAAATATAATGATAATAATGCTGCATTTTGTAGTTAAAAGAAAGTAAAGCCTGGAACTAAATGCCTATAAATGGTCATGAAGTAGGTAGTGACAGAGTTAGTTCATTATTTTCCCCACTGTTTTGTTGTTGCCTATGAATCAAATAGGAGAACCGTGCTTAAGGGACATTATTTTGTTAGCACTGTGGAAGGACTGGTAAGATCCTCCTGCCATAGGGCAAGACAGCCATGCCTCTGGAACTGTGAAATGCCTTTACGTGTTACATGGCGAGTGTGTAACCTCAAACAGTCCTTAGCCCAGCCTGGTACGTGGCTGCCATGATCCCCATGACGATGAAGAAACTAAGACTCAGAAATGCTAAGGCAGAGATACTCAGAACGCAGATCTGGTTCTGCTACTCTGCCACTATGTCACAATGTGGTCAGACCAAGACACAAAGAGGGCAAGAGATTCTGAGACAATGTGTGCTGCAGGTAAAGTCATTATATTAGGAAACTCAAATTTGGTGTTTTCTGCTTTTGGCAGATTTGGGGAGCTCCATGATCATGTACTTCTTGAACAAGCAGACTTCTTCCTGGGTGCCTACCATTTGAAAAGCACTGTTGGGAAAACGAAGTGTAAGACATGGAAGGAGCATAAAATAGTTTCCTTATTGCCACCAAACAGATTTAAATGAATCACTTAATTTATTAAAAAGATTTTATAAATATTTTAGTAAAAACAAAACATTAATTAGAAGGTACAGAAAAGAGAAAGAAGTAAACAAAACTTCCCAGTAGTTTCACCCTAAATGAGTCAACATATTTTCTGTCTTGTTGTGTTCCTGTTGGTATGAGTACTTATTCTTACAAGTCCTCTGAAGGCTAATGTGTACGCAGGAGAAAAATCTTCACTGTGTAGAAGAATACAGTGACCTCACACAGCTCAGTGAGGCAGTTCACTTTACAGGGGAACTGAAGTCTGTACCTGTTAGGAAGTCTGCAGTGCTGACAGTAAGCAGCAGAGCTATCATTGGAAGTCTGATAAGGGCCTGAGTTGGCTGGGATGGGTAGGCCTGAGTGATGCCGAATGAAATTGCGTTCAGCATTCCCTTGAGCCTGAATCATCCCCCATGGAGTGGGGATTGAAAACAGAGCTGGTGCTTCCACACCAGCACAGTCAGCACCCATGACTCACGAATGGCACTCTTCTGCTTCGTGTCTGGTCATCTTGCTCTGTTTTTGAATGTTGGGAATCAGAATTGTCTCCTTGCCATTTGAGCCACTTACTGGCTGATCTGAAATGGCATAGCAGATGAATAGAATGAGACTTTTTTTCTTGTTTTTTGCAGGTGAATCAGTTCAGACAGCTGTATTCCAAAGTCATCAATGATAAGCATGATGATGTCATGGCCAAGTTTGGCGCTATTCTGGCCCAGGGCATACTAGATGCAGGTAAATGGTTTTCAGTCTTCCGGTGTATTTATTTACTTAAACAAAATCCAATCAAATAACTAATAAATGTTCTAGCTATGCGACACAGTGGAAATTGAGTCTAAAGCAAATTATTCCTAGAGAAAATTTGGAATCCACAGTTCATAGAGATAATTTAGGTATAGTCATTAAGAGTATAGACTATTAGTTTAAACCCTCGTTCCTTTATGTTACTAGATGAGTAGGTTTGAGAAGTTTTCCCCACCCCCTTTCTGCTTTCTTGTTAGTCTGCGTGATAGTGTTGGGAGGATTAAAAATATACAGACAGGAGCCAGCCTGCCTGGCAAGTGTGAGGTCCTGAGTTCAATTCCTGGTACCCAAAAAATAACAAATTTCAAAAATATACAGACAGCATTTTGAATAATGCCTGTCGTTTAGTAAAGTGCTCATTGAATGTTGGCTGATTTTTTTTTTAATATCTTAGTATATGTTTTAAATAAGTTGACATTAAATTTTTTATTGTTTTTGTTTTTTGGTTTTGGGGGGTTTTTTGTTGGTTTTGTTTTTGTCTTTTTTAAGACAGTGTCTCACTGTATAGTTTAGGCTAGGCCTGAACCCACTTTGTAACTCAGTCTTGCCTCAAACTCAAGGCAATCCTCTTGCCTTAGCCTCCCAAATACTGGGATTACAGGTGTGCACCACCAGGCCCAGCAAAATAATTTTTTGTGGAAAAAATGTTAGACAAATTCTATCAGCTAAAATAAGATACATGGAATATTTGCCTAATAAATGTACATCATACTGGGCCTCTGGCTCCAGAATTTACACACGTTCCCGCTATACTATGACCTATTTTTAAAGATAGAATGATTTTTTTAAAAATATTTTAGACTTGGTATTAGTTTGATGTATTTTTTTTACTGTATTGTTGGTGACATCCCAAAGAGGTAAAAGGAAAAAACATAAACCTACTTCGTTGTTCCCATGTGTGACACTTACTTTATCCTGGCAGTGTAGAATGCAACCCTTTTTAATAATTTTCTGCTAACTTGAAAGATAAGGATAGCACCTCAAGGTTCTATGGCAGTTCCATTATTAGCTGTAGTTCTGCCATTTCTAGAATGTCACGTAGTTGGAATCATACAGTATGTTGCCTTTTTAGGACGACTTCTTTGATAATGAATATTTAAAACAGGATTTAAGAGGAACGTTTTACTGCATAGTCCTTTTTCTTTTAGTTACCACTTTTAGAAGTTTTATTTTTTTAGACAACAATTTGTTTTACTTGCTTATTCAGCCCTACAAGTTTTTACTGCTTTTCACATTGAAGTTAAGAATTTGGAGAGAATTCTGCATTCCAGCTTATTTTTACCATCTTTATTAGAAGTCACCTCTCCTTTCCTTCCTTCCTTTCTCTTTCACTCTCTTTGCGGTATCATGGGCCAATTAAGTTCTGATGCTTCTTTTCCTGTCTGTTCGTAATGATTTTTGCTTTGTGTATTTAGTGCATAAAATTATTCTCATATTCTTTTTCACTACCCTTCTCTAAAACTGTGCTATAACTTCATTAGAAAAATATTCAGTCCTGGTCTCTGTTTCTTAGTAAAGCTGAGAGTAGAGAAACTGGAGAGAGCAGCTTCAAAAGGAAGAAGTTGAAGTTTCTGAGAACTTAAATGATTTGGCCTCAGGGAAAGGCAAAGACCAAGGAAGTTATTATTGACATCTGTTAAACTAATTACTGTCAATAGGATAAACTGTCCCTTGTTCATTAAATTTCTGAATATGAGAGCAGAAAACTAGTTTAAGTCTGAAGAAGATGGATTTCATTGAAATGAAAGAAAATCAGCTGCAAATCTTAGACCAAATAGTACACTTGCTAGGCAGCCTTTCCGTCTTCTGCCCGCCCAGCCCCACCGCTGGGTGAGATACCGTGCTGAGTCCTGTGTTCCCACTAATCCAGCTTAACAGCTGTCCGTACTTCCATGTCTTACTTTTATTATTCAAGTACCTGTCTTCTCTGCCTGACCAAAGATTCTTTGGGATCTTTTCCAATATTTTGTTCCCATTTCTCAATAGATTATAAGCATTTAGTGAACGTTAAGGAGAGTGTAGGTTGGGGCTGGGGATTTAGCTCAGAGGCACAGCGCCTGCCTGGCAAGTGTGAGGTCGTGAGTTCGATTTCCAGTTCCAGAAAAAAACAAAACAAAAAAAAGGAAAGTGTAAGCAGATAATAAATGTATATAATTATAGAAGAATAAAATATACTGACCTTTTCTTCCAGGTAAGAATCTTAAATGAGCTATTGTGGAATACTTTTTAAAATCTTGATCAGTTTGAACAGTAAACTCTTAGCTCTTAAAATGCTGTTTAGCTTGGTACTGAGATGAGTAGGCGTGACGCGTAAGGGACGGGGATCCAGCGGCAGAGTCCAAATGAGGGTCCTGAGAGTAGGCACAGACAAGCTCCATGTTTCTAGGCTCTATCACTTAAACTGAAAGATTTGCACCTCAGAGTTCTGTAACGCAGAATTAACACTGTTGATTCTAGAACAGACCTTGCCACACAGCAGCCCATGGGCCATGTCTGACAAAGATGTGTTCTGTTTTCACTTCCTAACAAAATGTGCAGTATTTGAAAAAAAAATACAAATTAGAACCTCCTGTTAAAATGACCTAACAACCCTGGGCCCGCAGTGCTGGTGATACATCCCCTTTAAATAGAACGCGTGTTTTCCATGTTGTTTTCATCCCCGCTGCTTCCAGCTCATTCCTTTCTCATTGGTTTACGTCATCCAGAAGGCAAGTTTGCAGCCCTAGTGGCCTCCTGGAATCACAGGGCCTCAGGGCTCAAGGATGCTCCAGCTCAGGACTTTGGTTTGCTGGGCATAGGTCTGCTTCTCTGCCCTCTCTAGAGGTGTGGGGGACATGGTGAGTCGTAGGAAGGTCAGGCTCCAAAGCTGTGCACACTCCCACAGGCCAGACTTTTGGTGAAATAATGAGCTCTAATTTAGTCATTAAACATAACTGTGTTTTCACAGAAAGCTTTTAGTTGAATCATGTATTAGAAGTTAAAATTTTCCTTTTGTAGTGGTAGTGCCGAGGTGCTCAAGTTCAAACCCTCATTTTGCCAGTGAGGAAAACTCTTAGAAGTAAAGTGATTGTCAGTGGTCATAAAGTGAGTTAATGTCAGTGCCTAGCCATGTAGGTGATTTCATAATTCCCAGTTAATCCCTGTGCTTAGATTTTTCTTTAACTGCAATATGGATTTTCATAACTATTATAGGTATTTTTCAGATAATTTTTATGCTGCTTAGCACCTAAAAGAACAAGAGTCTGAAAATATATTTTTATAGATATGAATATAAGTATGTATATTTCTGCACTCAAATGTAATTAACGCACATTTATAAAGAACAAAACTAACAGTATTTCCCCTTTCTGCTATCCTTTGCAAATATGAAAAAAATTTTATTAGCATATTAAAAGCCAGTATATAATGTAGGTTAGTATTTAGCATCACAATTTTGATACCCATGGGCTTAGTTTTTACAGTATCTGCCTATAGAGAAAGAAGCCGTAGATTTGCCCTGTGTCCAGCTATAGTACTTCCAGTTTGGGAGACCATAGATAGCTCTCTAATTCTAGGGGTTCCATATATGATTATATAAACTGCAGATTAAAGTAATTACCAGCTGGTTCCCTAGTGCAATACTTAGAAGTGCTTATTATTGCCCTACTGAATTCCTGTTCATGTTTTCTCTTTTTTCTACAGGTGGCCATAATGTCACAATCTCCTTACAGTCCAGAACTGGGCACACTCACATGCCTTCTGTGGTTGGTGTCCTTGTCTTTACCCAGTTCTGGTTCTGGTTTCCGCTCTCACACTTTCTGTCATTGGCTTATACCCCTACCTGTGTCATTGGCCTTAACAAGGATTTAAAGGTATGTGTGCGAGGTCTCATCTTGGTAGTGTATGCTGTTCATATTCACCCCCACCCCCGCTCCCAAAGATTCCCATGAAACTTTCAAGATCTCTTAACTCCATAGCGTATTTTCCCCTCCAGTTGAATCATCACCTTTGAGTGGAATGTGTTGGTGGAAGTTTTGAAAGATCAAGTCTCCTTATTAGTTGTATAATTTTGGGATGGTTAGAAAGGGGACTGAATATAAAGAAATGAGCTTTTATAGACCACTCTGAGTGATTTTATCTAATTGTAAAGCTTGTGAGATTTGGGTATGGTGGCACACACCTATGATCCCAGCACTTGGGAGGCTAAGTGAGGCAGGAGGATCGCTGAGAGCTGGAGGCCAGCCTAGGCTACATAGTGAGTTCCAGGGCAGCCTGAACTACATAGCGAGACCCTGTCTCAAAAAAAACAAAAAATGCCTTGTTATATCATTGTTTATCTGCTTATTGCATTTATTCGATACATGAATCTTTAAATTAAAAGGGGTGGGGCTGGGGATGTAGCTCAGTGGCACAATGCCTACCTGGCAAGCGTGAGGTCCTGTTCAATTCCCAGTACTAAAAAAAAAAAAAAAAAGAAAGAGAAAGGCTATGGAAACTTGTGAAGGATTTCAAGCAGATAAATTACATGAGGTTTGCATTTTAGAAAGATCATTCTGGCTGGGTGTGGTGGCGCAGGCCTGTAATCCCAGCACTCAGGAGGCTGAGGCAGGAGGATCATTGTAAGTTTGAGGCCAGCCTGAAGTGCATAGTGAGGACCTGTCTTAAAAAGATCATTCTGGTATCATTGGAAACCTATTAATGTTACTGCAAAATTACTGCTATAGCAGTAATCTGGGAAAGGAAGAATGAGGACCTAAACTAAGTCTTTAACAATTAATAAGGAATGGGACTGCGCATGGTGGCACATACCTATAATCCCAGCACTCAGGAGGCTGAGGCAGGAAGATCACCCTGAGTTGACTATCCTGGGCTACATCCTGAGTTCAAGGCCAGCCTGAACTGAGACCTCATTCCCCCCCAAAAAAAAATTAATAAGGAGTAAAAGTTTGAGACAAATACATAGTTCAGAGTTATGTGATCCTGGAGCAATTGACAGAAGAAAGAGTTATACTTCAGGAAAAAGCAAAATAGGAGTATGTCTCTTTGGTAGTGGCAAAAAACAAGACCCACTGTAAGGAACCAGAGACTCTGCTGAAATGAAAGTTACCACTTGGGCCCAAGACTTTCAGCACTGTGTGCCCTGTCATCACTGATTGGGGCCCTCTGGTGTGTGGGGACAGGCCCTTCACACTGAGGTACATCCCTGGGCCTCTTTAATAGTTTTTATTTTGAGACAGGACCTCACTGAGTTTGCTAAGTTGCTGGCAGTGGGCTTGAACTTCTGACCTTCTTGCTTCAGCCTCCCAAAAGGGCTGGGATTATAAGGGTGTGCCACCATACCTGGCTCACATTTGAGAGGGAGGGTGTACCAGGAATTGAACTTAGGACCTTGTACTTGCCAGGCAAGAGCTGTGCCACTGAGCTATGTCCCTGGCCCACCTTTTTTTTAACTGTGTGTTTTAATGTGGCTTGTGTTAGGTCTTTCTGAGTCCTGTGACCTAATGATTCACTTTCTTAAGGTCAAAGACATTTTAACCTTTAAATAACTCTTCTATCTGGTCATCACTGTTGTTAAAATGTCCTGTTAAGTGTTCAGAGTGGAAAAATTTTGGGCAAAGACATAGCTGATTGAATATTTCATCATATTGATTTTTTTCATTGTAGCCCTTTGGCAACCAGTTGTCCTTCGTTAAGTTTTTCAATATTAGAACTTTACATTTGTAAATATTTAACATTTTTATTTCTCAAAACAAGAATATTTCTGTTTCCTGCCCCTAACTTTTAACAGTGTAATTGAACATCCTGTGTAATCTTTGGAGGCTTTTGTCCTCTGCCAAACAGTTGTATGTTCTCTGTTTTCATTCTTCACAATGAAAGTGAGGTGAAGAAGATTGGGTTCTTTCCCCTAGTGAGTTTGGTAAATACCACTCTCCATCAATGCAAATTAGGGAAATAGAGAAAAATGCAGTCTGAAGAAGTTTCTGCTTTCTCAGTAAGTGAAGTTAAGCTGACTTCTGCCTTAGGCTCACATTAGACCTTTCCCTGGTATGATTATATGGTGGGAAAGCTGTATACAGACTGGTATGTGAGTGCAGGGTGGTACAAGGAAGGGATAGGCAGTCTGGCTGCTGGAATGGGTAATGAGGCACTCTACAAAGAAGGGGCAGTTGATTTGATGCTCACACCATGAGTAGGACATGCCTGCTCAGAGACACAGAGCTGCAGGAATATGCAGGGGACTACAGTTAATTCTGTAAAGTGCCTAAAACTAATTTGATAAAAGAAAATAGATACCCTTCAGAGGAGTCATTATCATTGAATAGTTCTGTAACCAGATGCTTAATCGGCATGGACTTCAGGTTTGCATGTATATGCTGTTTAGAAGCACAGAAGTCTTAAATCTTGATATTGATTATTTTAATGGAGGAGGCAAAAAAAATTTCTTTCTTCAGATGCCGAAGGTTCAGTATAAATCAAACTGTAAACCATCCACATTTGCGTATCCTGCACCTCTGGAAGTACCAAAAGAAAAAGAAAAGGAAAAGGTAGGTCCTTTGTTCCTGTGAAGAGCATTTGTTCTTATATAGAGGAGCTCCTAGATGTTCTAGTGGTTTGTTTTTAAATAGGTTTTGTTGTTTAAAAGTATGACCAGCCAAAATGCTGTGATTAACAGCTAAGGTGAGTGATGTCATCCACATGCCCTTGCTACTACTGGATCAGTATTAGCCTGGCAGCTGTACTTCTAGTTTTGACCCACGGTGTACCCACCTTGTGATTTTGCTGTATAAAACTTTCAGAGAAGTGAGCTCATTGGCAGTCCATTCAGGATCCCTCCTGTCTCTCAGAAACTATTCCTATTCCCCAATAAATTTTTACCAGTGAAAAAGTATTACCAGTCAAATCTAACACCACACAAGAATATAAAGTAAGAGGCTTTTCCTCTCTTGGTTACCCAAGTTCCATGTCACAGGAGTCACAACTTGTGAATCCCCTAGGTTTCCTCAGTTCGTGGAACCACTTACTGCATGCTGTTCTACAACTTACTATTCCATTCTCACATCTGTGTTTAATACTTTCAGTTTATATGGGTTTCTTTTTTTCTCCAAAGCTGCATTGTTTTACCAGTTCCTTATTTGATATACATTTAAGGGTGTTCCTAATTTGTCACTGCTGTAGGTAGGCCATAATGAAAGCCTCTATACATGCATGCTTATGCGCTTGTGCAAGTATACCTGTAATTAGAATTGTAGGTATGGAGGTGCTTGACCATAAGTAATGCACATTATTTCTTTTCATAGGTGTTAAGTAATCAGCCTTTCGAAATGGCTGTCACCAATTTATACTCCTGCCATGTACAGTGGCACTCACGGGTACACGTTAAAGAACAATGCGTTTAGAGAGCTGCGCTTACCCATGAAGTTCTACTCAGCAAAATTACCCTTCATGACACCACTGTACAGAAAGAATTCCTTCTTATAGAATAAGGTTTTGGGCCGGGGATATAGCTCAGTGTATAAGCGCCTGCCTGGCAAGTGCAAGGTCCAAAGTTTGATCCCCGGTACCACCAAAAAAAAAAATAGAATAAGGTTTCATATTTGACAATTATTGGTTATTGCTACAAATTTTATGTGTAAATAGGGATGATTGTGTAACTGACCAAGTTGAAGGTAGCAGGTAATGAATACCCTCTGACACCAGCACCTGTCTGGTCAGCTGTGTTTCAGAACCATCTTTCGGGTCTAAAACAGCCAGCGTCTACACCAGTATTGCCCAGTTTTTCAGAGTCCCTGTTTCACCTTTGATTTCAGCGAAATCCCATCAAGAAAGATCATTCCAGGCCAGTCCTGGTGGTACATGCCTGTAATCCCAGCACTCGGTAGGCTGAGGCAGGAGGATCATTGTGAGTTCAAGGCCAGCCTCGGCTACAGAGTGAGCTCAAGACCAGCCTGAACTCCATAGCAAGACTTTGTCTCAAAAAGACAAAAAAAAAAAAAAAAAAAAGATCATCCCAGGCAAACTATTCACCCACTGTGTATTACAGTTACAGGTCATCTGGTCATGAGAACACCTCTAGGACCAGAACTGGAGGAAAATTTTTAGGCTTTCCAGGCTTTCCCTGTAAAGCAAGAGAGGGTATAACTTCCAGACTCCTATTTTAGACATACATGATAGCAAATTCACACTGGGGATAAGCTACAGATGAGAATAAGGTGTTATGTTGGAGACAGCCTCCAAGCGCTAAAGAGCCTCATGATGGTGGTGAATTATGTAAATAAATGTTGTCCTGGCTTTTCCCACTTACTTTCTGCTTATTTTGTTTTTTAAAATACTGCCAGAAAACAAGAAATTATTGTTGGACTTAGTTTTCCTTGTGCTTGTTTGTTTGAAGATAAGAAATTACAACAAATTTACCCTGTTCTTTTTCTCTAGGTTTCCACTGCTGTGTTATCTATTACTGCCAAGGCTAAAAAGAAGGAAAAGGAAAAAGAAAAAAAGGAGGAAGAGAAAATGGAAGTGGTAGGTATAACTTGGTGGTCATATAGGCTGATGTATCTTATCTCTGTGGTCTAGATTCTTCCTTAGTTGAACATTATTGTAGTTTGCTCTTGGCTTCTTTCAAATAATTATCCTGTTCCAAGCATATAGAATCATAATTTTACCTGAGAGAGTCTCTAGAAACTTACCATTTATCACAGAATAGGAGGAAACAAATCAGGAAATAGTAGAAATCTTTCAAAACCAAGTCAAATACCATTACCAGCCCGGGATATGGCAGGAGGATCGTTGTGAGTTTGAGGATCAGCCTGGGCTACAAAGTGAGCTCAAGGTCAACCTGAACTGCATAGTGAGACCCTGTCTGGAAAAAAAAAAAAAAAAAAAGCAAATACCATTACCAGCCCTAAGCAGAGGGGTGAGTCTCCCTCCTGTGAGTCGGGCATCTGTTTCACTGTACTTCCATTGTACACGATAGTGGTTCAGTAAACTTACTCACCAATGTGAATAGAAGTGAACCTGTATTGAGCCACTTTTTTTCCTGCCTAGGATGAAGCAGAGAAAAAAGAAGAAAAAGAGAAGAAAAAGGAGCCTGAGCCAAACTTCCAGCTATTGGATAACCCAGCCCGAGTTATGCCTGCCCAGCTTAAGGTCCTCACCATGCCAGAGACCTGTAGATACCAGCCTTTTAAGCCAGTAAGTCGCCAAGAGTGTTTAGCTGTATGCGGCAGTGGGGTATTAATCTGTAGGGCAACCTAATGTTGATACAGAAGGGTAAATGGCCAGAACACTGAGTAGGCTCACTACTGCCAAGAACCTGCTCTAAGCAAGAGGGAACGTTCCCCTGTGTGCCATATAGGCTTTGAAGAGCTTTTGTTTTTTCTGGTTGACTCTGCAAACTCTGCTGTACAGCATGATTAGATACACAGACTATAGAGCCAGTTGTACTGGCTTGAATCTCGATTCTACCGTTCAGGCTATGGGACCTTGGGCCAAGTTCAGGTCCAGAAAGAGAAGACGGGGCAGAAGAATGTTTGAAGAAGTAGTAGCAGAACACTTCCCAATTTTGATGAAAAGCTAATTTCTACATCCAGGAAGCTCAGTCAATTGGAAATAGGATAAATCCAAAGAAGTCCACACCTGTATACATTATAATCAAACTTGAGAAAGAGAATTCAGCAAGGGAGAAGCAACTTATCACTAACAAATAAGTCATCCCCAATAAGATCAGAATGCGATTTTTTAATCAGAAATATGGTGACCCAGTGGCCACAGGGTGGCATATAGTACTAAAAGAAAAAGACTGAAGAATTTTGTGTCCAGAAATACTGTCCTTCAAAAACTAAAGAGAAATTAAGATATTCCCAGATAAACAAAAACAGAATTGGTTAGCAAACCTGCCTTATAGGAAGTAATAAGGAAACCCTTTGGACTGAAAATGACTCTGCTATCGGATACAAAAGTCACCTACACAGAGCAGTTACTATAGATAAATCAATGCTGATGTGAACAGTATACAGAGGTATAATTTACGTTATAGTAAGAGCACAGAGGGGTGCGGTTACACTCTTTCCAGGCGCGAAATTACTCTGTGCTATTGGAATTACACTGGTTGTTGATCAAACTAGATGCATAAGATATTAATTGTAATCTTAAGACTCTCCAAAGAAAATAACTCAAAAACATAAAGTAAAAGGAACAAGGTAATTCAAGTAAAATACTAGAAAATATGTATTTAATGCTGCAGAAGTCAGTGGCAGCAGAAGAGAGAAACAGTATCAGACATACAGAATGCAAATAGCAAAACAGCAGGCACCAGTCACACTTTATCAGTGATCTTGTGAGTGTAAAGCGTTACACATGCCAATTAAAAGGCAGAAGTTGGCCAGTGGGATTTTTTAGAAAAATGATCGAGACCTGGGCATGGTAGTGCATGCCTATAATCCCAGCAATGGGGAGGCTTAGGCAGGAGAATCACTGCAATTTCAAAGTCAGCCTTGGCTACATAGTGAGTTCAAGACCAGCCTGAACTGCATAGTGAGACCCTGGCTCAAAAGACAAAAAAAGAAAGAAAAATGATCAAAGCATGTGCTTTCTAAAAGAGACGTGCTTTAAATTTAGAGACACAAATAGATAACAAAGGATATGAAAAGGTATGCCATGCAAACACTGGCACACAAAAAAGAGCTACAACAGGCCCCTAATACAGACAAGGTAAACTGTCAGGCAAAAGTTATTGCTAGAGAAGATGATTAAATATTTTATAGTGATAAAAGAATTGATGGATCAGGAAGATGTAACTATTGTAAACGTGTACATAACAACAGAGCCCCAAAATATATGAAGAAACTGAGGAAATTGAAGAGAGAAGTGAAGAATTCAACAATAGTAGTAAGAGATTTTAGTGCCCCACTTTGAATCATGAGTGGAAGGACTAAGTAGAAAATCATTTAGAAGACTCGATAACATTATAAGCCAACTAGACTAAATCGGTCCACAGAAGAATCCATATGGTGGTAGCGGGATATATATTCTTCTCCAGTATACATAAGACACTCTCCAGGACAGACCACATCTCAGCCCATAAAACACATCTCAGTCAATTTAAAGGTAATGACATCATTCAAAGTATGTAGGGAAGTAGCTATCAGTAACAGAGGAAATTTGGGAAAATCACAAATATGTAGAGGTCACATAATAATACTCTTTCAAGTAACCAGCGTATCAAAGAGGAAATACATGGGAAATTAGAAAATACCAGTTCATTGTTTTAAACAGGCAGAAAAAATTTTTTAGAAAAAAAATCCAATAAAAATACAAAGAATTATGTGAAGCAATAATATTTTCAAAAATAGTTGGAAATAAAAAGGAAAACAATAATCACCAAAATTCACCAGACTCCACAAAAGCAGTGAATAGAGGGGATATGTTTAGCTAGAAGTACCTATATTAAAAAGGGAGACTAAAAATAATAAGATAATGTGAATAAAAAGATTTTTCTGCTACTCAGGAGGCTGAGTTAGGAGGATCACTTGAGACCAGGCGTTGAAGGCCAGCCTGGGCAGCAGAGTATGACCTTGTCTGGAAAAAAAATTAAATTTAAAAAAAAAGAAAGATCTCAAATTAGTAATCTTCCATTTTAAAAAGCTAGAAAAAAAGGAGTACGATGTAAACCAAACTCAGGCAGAGGAAGTGGATAAATATTAGAGCGGAAATTAATGAAACAGAGAGCATTACAAAACCAAAAGTTGGCTCTTTTTTTTTTCTTCTTTTTTTTTTAACAAATTAAGACAGAAAGAGGCTATTACTACCATACAAAAATAAAGTGATTGTGTGTGTAGTCCCAGCTACTCGGAGACTGAGGCAGGAAAATCACATAAGCCTAGGAGTTGGGGTCAGCCTGGGCAATGTAATGAAATTCCACTTTTTTTTTTTTTTTTTTTTTTTTTTGGTTTTTCTCCGGTACCGGGAACCAAACTCACGACCTTGCACTTGCCAGGCAGGCGCTTTTGCCGCTGAGCTAAATCCCCAGCCCCTGAAATTCCACTTTTAAAAATAAAAAATTAAAAAGGATTATAAGGTTTTACATTAGCAACTGCATATCAGTAAATCAGATATCCCAGATGAGATGGGAAAGTTCGTAGAAAGCTGCAAAACTACCAGACTTAACTCACGAAGAAATGGCAAATCTGAATAAATGTGTAAAAGCAAAAGGGTTGAATTAGAAATCAGAAAACCTATCACAAAGAAAAATCCAGGGGCAGATTGCTTCACTGGTGAGTTCTGTCAAACATTTTTTAAAGATTAACATTGGTACTTACAATTAACATTGGTACGTTACAAACTGTCTTTAAGAGCAGAAGAGGGGAGCTGAGCATGGTGACGCACGCCTGTAATCCCAGCACTCAGGAGGCTGAGGCAGCAGGATTGTTGCGAGTTCAAGACCAGCCTGGGCTACAAAGTGAGTTCACGACTGGCCTGAACTGCACAGTGAGACCCTGTCTCAAAAAGACCAAAAAAAAAAAAAAAAGAACAGAAGAGAAAGAGCATTGGCAAATTTCATTCAGAGAGGCCAGCCTCACCTCAATAGTGAAATTGGACAAGGCTGTTACACGCAGCCACAGTCCAACCTTCACGTGTTCGAAGATTAAAAAACAGTGTTTCACAGTGTCAGTAATGCTCAGTTTATGCTACAGATTTAACAGAATCCCAGCTGCCATTTTTGCAGAAATAGGCCAACTGATTCGAAATTCATAGAAAAATGCAAGAGACCCAGAATAGCCAAAAGAATCTTGAATAAAATTGAAGGAATCACACTTGCCAATGGCAAAACCTTTCTACAAAAGCACAGGAATGAAGACAGGTGCGGGTTGTTCTGGCATAAGAATAGACATAGGGAGGGAATGGAAATAAACTGAGAATCCAAAAGTAAACCTGCTCGTTGATGGTCAACGGACTTTGACAAGGGTGCTAACACCATTGATTAAGGAAAGAATAGTTCTTTCAAGAAATTATGCTAATAAGAGCTAAAAGTATAGAACTTAGTATAAACCTATGTGTACATCTTTGTAGCTTTAGGCATTGTTTTCTCATATAGGGTACAGGTTGAGTACCTCTTATCCAGAATGAGACTGGACTGTTTTGGATTTTGGAATGTTGGCATGTACATAATGAGAAAGCTTAAGGATGAGACCCAGATCCACATAGGATCTCATACACATAACCTAACGGTCACTTCAGACCTCAGTGTAAGTATAGCCGCCTTGTGGCTGCATTGTCACGTGAGGTCAGGTACAGAATTGTTCATCTCTGGTGTCATGGTGACACCCAAAAAAGTGTCACATTTGGGGCCAATTCATATTGAACATTTTCAGATTATATTCAACCTGTTCCTAAGGCAGAAGCAAACCCCAAAAAAAGGAAAAAAAAGATCAGTTGAATTTCATTTACTTAAATACTTCATGTGATGCTAGGAATCAAGCCCAGGACCTCACACATGCTGGGCAAGTACTCTAGCATTAAGCTGTCCCAGCCCTCAATTTAAAACGTTTATGCTGCAAATCACCCATCAAGATAGTAAAAAGACAACCCACAGGAGAGGAGAAGATATTTTCAGGTCATATGTCTGAAAAAGTATAATATTTTCAAGTCATATTTGTATCCAAAATATATAAGTAACTCTTACAATTCAATAGTATAAATAACCTAACTTTTTTTCCAACCTAACTTTTTTTTTTTTCCAGACAGGGTCTCACTATGCAGTTCAATCTGGTCTTGAGCTCACTTTGTAGCCCAGGCTGGTCTCCAACCTAACTTTTAAATAGGCAGTATTCTTTGTTTTTAGTTTTTGGGGGATGTGTATCTGGTGCTTGGGGTCAAATCCATAGCCTCATACATGCTAGGTAGGAGGTTCAGAGAATTTGACTAGACATTTCTCTAAAGAAGATACAAATGGCCGGTAAACACATGAAAAGATGCTCAGTATCACTAGTCACTAGGGAAATGCTAATCAAAATCACAAGAGATAACTAAAATCATACCCAAGAGAATGACTGTCATTTAAGAACAAAAGACATGATAATATGTTGGCAGCAATGTAGGAATGTAAACTATTGTATCCACTGTGGGAAACAGGTCAGCAGATCCTCAAAAAGTTGAATGTGTTCTTTCTGTTACCTGGTAATTCCATTCTCAGGTATATAGCTATGTGAAATGAAAGCTATTTCCATAAAAACTTGTACACTAGTGTTTGTATCAGGTGGAGGATCATGAGTTTGAGGCCAGCCTGGGCAACTAGCAAGACCGTGTGTCAAAATAAAAAGGCTGAGGATGTGGCTTAGTGCTAGAGCACTTGCCTAGCATGTGGAGGCCCCAGATTCAAGCCCCAATGCATGCCCCCCATCAAAAAAAGAATGAGTAATGTTTTTGGGTGGTTGGTTGGTTGGTTGGTTGTGACAGGGTCTTACTATATAGTTCAGGCAGTCCTAAACTCACTTTGTAGCCCAGGCTGGCCTCAAACTCACAGTGATCCTCCTGCCTCAGTCTCCCAAGTGCTAGGATTATAGGCATGAGCCACCACACCACCTATGTGAATATTATCCACCATTAAAAGGAAAGATATATTGATATATGTATAAAGATAGATAGGTAGATATATATATATATATATAACCTTGAAAAGGTTAGGCTAGGCGAAAGAGGCCATACTCAGAAGCCAGATACGTTACGCTTACCTCTACAGGAAGTGTTCAGAATAGTGTGATCTACAGAGTCAGAAGTTAAGATTCTTGGTCCCCGGGAGTGGGAAGGGAGGAAAATGGACAGTGACTCCTAATGGGTGCAGCGTTTCTGTTAGGTGGATGTGGATGTTCTCGAATTTGATAAGTGGTTGTACGAGTTTGTGAATGTACTCGAGTGTACACTTTAAGAGTACATTTTTGAGGATTGCGAGTTAGAGGCCAGCTTGGGCAACTTAGTGAGATCTTGTCTCAAAATTAAAAACTAAAAAGAGGTAAGGATGTAGCTAGTGGTAGAGTACTTGGCTAGCGTTCACAAGGCCCTGGATTCAATGCCCAGCACTATAAACAAACAAAGAAAAAGAGTGGCTTTTATGCCATGTGACTTAGGCCTCAGTTTATGAGAAGTGACTCACCCCCACCCTCAACAGCAAGGCCCTCAGACCCTCCTTGGGGGTGCAGTTGAAAGGGGAGCTGTTGTTGTGAAAGGGGGCTACATTCCTGCTTGGCTTCCTGTGCATCTTAGAGCAAAAGTGGAGTGCTTGGCAGCAGGAAGTGTGGTGGAGCCTGTATCTTCGTCCTCCTCCGCCTACCTAAAGATTGTATTGCAGGATCCGGGCTGGATTCTTTCTTTTCTATTAAGCATGAAGTGTTAGTTATAACCTAGAGCTACATATTTACAAAAAATAGGAAGCCCTCCTGTGAACATATGTGTTTTTGTCTGTTTGGTAGCAGATTCTTGTCTGTTTGTCCATTAGAAAGGTTGAGTAATCTTGAGGCCATGAAGGGTTAGGACAGTGATCTGATGCTTTGTCCTTGGGGTGAGTGCTGGTATTGAGGCAGAGTCCATTTGCCAAATGCCTCCAAGACAGGCCAGCTCTTTAAGGATTGTAGGTTAAAGTGTGTAAGTGTGTACATTGGGAGAAGGGGATCATTTAGAAATTCAGTAAGGCACACCGGTTTTATAGCATAGCAGGGCAGAGTCCTGACGAGCACAATCCGATTACAGTCCACTGCAGAGAGGCTTATACATATGTAAATTATTTGAGTAATGTGCTTGTGCTTCTTTTCCTTCCCAGTAATGTGCTTTGGTAGAAATATGCTTTTTCCAGATGTACCCTGCCACTGTTGACTGATTTAATTTCAGAGAGCAGCTTTCCATTTCCTTTGACACAGGGAAGCAAATAGAATAAGATTAGCACAGCCAGAGATGGGTAAATAGTTTGGTGTGTGGATTTACCTTCTGCTAATATGTTGAGAAAGGGCTTAATAGAGTCCTGCTACAGTCTCCCTGCCCTATGTCTTCCCTCAGTTTGTATTAGCTTGTATCACAGGGGTTTATAGATGTCTCTGTGGTATTTATATTGTTTTCTCCACCCTTCAGCAATTGCTGGGGGAAGTGGCTTTTCACTTGTGAATTTTCTTATATCCAAAATGAGTCATCTCCCAAACCTGACAACCACTGATGTGCGTTCATGTCACCTGGGGATCTTGGGGAAGTACAGCTTCTATGGATCCGAGCAGGACCAGTCTTTCAGATAAAAGGGGCTCTGGCCCAGCACCGACAGCTTGAGCAGGAAGGCAGCAGGGTGTGCAGCAACAGGCACTGAACTGGAAAATGCTAGCGTGAAACCGGGTGCAGCCTCCACACGGCAGCGTCACGTGCTCTGTCCTGCAGCACCGCCGGCTCAGCTTGGCAGATACTCCACAGAGGTCGCGGTTTTCTTTACCCTTTTATAGTTTTCCCCCAGCTTTTTACCTGCACATCTGCACGGCGGTGTGACAGATGTGCACTGTAGTTGTCGAATACCCTGACGCAGGAGCCGGGCTCATGCTGTGCGTCCTGTGTGTTGACAGCTCTCCATCGGAGGCATTATCATTCTGAAAGACACCAGCGAAGACATCGAGGAGCTAGTGGAACCCGTGGCCGCACACGGCCCCAAAATCGAGGAGGAAGAGCAAGAGCCAGAGCCCCCAGAGCCCTTTGAGTATATCGATGACTAAGGGACCAGACGTGAGTGTCAGACTGTACAAGTGTTTCATGCAAGGACGTTGTCTCACTTTCCCCCTCCTTGTCTACCGACATGGTATGAAATTTCCCCTTTCTAACCCTTTTCTGCATGTGTAACCAGATTCCTTTTCTTCTCTAACCCTGCCCTGCTGTACTTTACCAGTGCTACTCAGTGGCTTTCTGTAAATCTTGTAGGCCCTGAGGATGGAAGATCGCTGCGGCATGTGAGCCTGCTCCGTGCTGCTTTCCTCAACAAAGTCCCACCCAGCATGGTGCTCTTGCCCGTGATCTCGACACTCTGAGGCAGAGGCAGGAGGATTGCACATTCAAGCTCAGCCTGGGCAACTTAGTGAGACCCACCTCTCAAAGTAAAACAAATTTTTTTAAAAGGGGGACGTAGCCAGGCATGGTGACGCATGCCTGTAATCTTAGCTCTCAGGAAGCTGAGACAGGAGGATCTCCATGAGTTCAAAGGCCAGCCTGGGCCGCATAGCGAGACCCTGTCTCAAATAAAATAAAACAAACAAAAGCTGGGGCTGTAGCTCAGTGCGTAGGTCCTCAGTTCAGTCCCCTACCTCCTGTTTCGTATGCTCCGTGCAGTGTGCGTGTACATTCTGATGTAAGCATTGTCCGTAGATCGCACTTTGAGTAGCACAGGCATAACTTCTGATCTTTCACCCTCTCTCTCAGAAATACTTTTGACTCTAAAAGCCTTAGCATTCATTTCTTGGTGGATCTTGAAGACCTAATGTACGTAAGACATGCTGTGTGCTGGGAGTCAGGGGTCAGTCAGACCACTCCGCAGAGCTCTGTACAGTTGCAGATGACCGTTTGCCAGTGTTCTAGCAACGTGGAACCAGGCTTCAGGTGTGAAAGATGCAGGAAGCGGCCACTCTAGTTCCACCCAGTGCACATGTGAAGACACGAGCAATACGGAAGCCGCTTTTGCTAGTTCTAACCTAGCATGCATTTTCATAAAAATATTAATGTATTCTACTGTATAGGACAGTGTCATTTCTTATAACCAAATAAAAATACACAGACTGGTGGCACATCTAGCCTGGTGAGTATTAAATATTGACTAGCAATTAATGGAAGCTTTAGGGAAATCTCAGGTAAATATTAAGGCAGATTACTAGGAAAATGTATTCATGCCTTAGAGAGCGGGGGATTTATACTAAGTGCTTTGCTATATAAATTTGCTTTTGAAAATTGTCTTTACAGCTTGATGGTCCCCCACTGCACGATCGCCCAGCCTGTCACAGAACTGAGTTGACTCGAGTGGCCCCTTCCAGCCTTTCATACTATCTCAGTGAAGCCCCCCATGATACTTTTTGAGGCAGTTACCCACAGAATGACTTAGCGGTCTGTAGCTGGAAACTGGATTCTTACTGGTTTTTAAAAGGATAAAAATACTAGGTCTGTTAGAAGTTTGGAAACTGGCATATTAGGACTCCAGGGGCAGGGTTAGAGATTTAAGTCTCGATAGCCTGTTGTTTTAAAAAGTTTGAAATAAAGAATGACACTGCTTCCACCCGCTTCCCTCCTCTCCCCTCCCCACCCAGGACCTCTGGCTGCTCCGAAGCCCGGCTGGCCGTGGGGAGAGCGCGGCGCGGGCCCCCAAGGGACCGGCTCCTCCGTGCACGTAGCCTCGCTCTGCGCTCACCTCACGAACTCGTCTCCAAGTCTTTGGCTGAAGAGAAAACACGACTATTTGGTGTGCTCTTTCACAGAACTTGGTTTTCAAATAAATATATTAAAACCTCCAGATGGGCAAGACTCGGTTGGTTGTGATTTTTTAACCTGGGTTTTAATGGTTCAAATTACCTCCACCGAGCAGTACCTAAATGCAGAGAACTAAGTCATGAATGCGGTAGGAGCGTGTGAGACACTGGTGGATAATGAGGCTGTTCTGCACCTGCGGATGTGAGGGTGCTCGTAATTGAGTGTGACGGTCACGCGCTCCTTTTTCCTTGCACAGTAATAGATGTCTTCAATTGTGCATTTTTAAAAAGCACGTAGCTTCCCAATTTACCCGAGGCACTCTGCCCCTCCCTTGCCATGCTAATTCAGGTCGTCTGAGTCTGAAAACTAAGGAGAAACAGGTCCTTAGTGGACGAGCCCTAGCACATCGGTCTGCACAGCCTGAGGTTAGGTCCGGGGCTGAAGGTTACTGAGGTAGATGGCTCCACTAATTGCATTGCGTCTCCTCCTGTGTAGAGCCTTCGTTTCCGCAGTATCAGATGATTCTATAAAGGAGATTATCTCATTTCCTAGCCTCTCATTAGCTATGGCCTTCCTGTTGGAGCTGTAACACTGCCTGCATTTTAAACAGTTATCTCTTCTATTTCCCTTCATACACAAATGTTCAAAAACCAGAAATCTCACAACAGTATCACTGTCAAAATTGAATGGGGGGGGAGCGACACAGTCACTGGCCTTCTGCCCACCTTCCTGCGTCCTTCTAGAGGAGCAGGCCGGACCCGAGAGCAGTGCACACCGGCTCCTGCCCAGCAGCGCAGCTCGGAGTCCCAGCCTCAGGAAGGATGGTGTCGTGTGAGGAGGGCGGGCTGCACGGCGGAGCAGCCACTTGGGTCAGATGATGAAGCTGCCCAAGAAGCAGAGAAATCCAGAGCCACTAGAACAGCGTGGACTAAAGTCCTGTGAAGACGGTGGGAGTAGCAGGGATGGGAGCAGGGAGGCCCGGGTGGTGTTGTGGTGGCACATGGTGGTACACAGAACAGTGAAACCAGGAGAATAAGTGGCTTCGTACATTGGACCTAATCCTAGGAGCCAGTCTCCTGGTCTGCAGGGAAAGGACTGCTCGCCAGGTGTGTGGCCCAAGCCTGTAATCCCAGCACTCCGGAAGATGAGGCAGCAGGATCACAGCAAGTTCAAGGCCAGCCTGGGCTACACAGACTATGTCAAAATACCATGGAGAAAAAAACGCCTTTTGATATTCTCTAATTTTCCCTTCTGTCTTAGACCTCCCTTTTATTTAACAGATTGTGTAAGTGCAGGGATTCTTTGGTCCTTGGGCAGGTCCCACTGCCCTGTAACTGCTGGCCATCCTCAGGAACTGGTGTTTGGTCATCTTCACAGTCTGTGCTTTCTCCAAGCAGTATCACCCATCCTGTGCATCTTCGTGCTGGTGGTTCTGATGTCCGCATCCAGCTCAGACCTTGCTTTCCTCCGACTCCTAGTGTGCACATCCAGCCACCCAGGCATCTGAGCTTGGTCTGCGTGGCTGTGCTTGGCCTGTCCGGTAGCCCTGTGTCCAGCACTCTGCTCCCACTACTCCCTACTCCCAGCGGGAGAATGGCGCTGGCCGCCGCCTCCTCCACTCCAATCTTTTTGTTGTTGTTCTGGGAATCTAACTCGGGACCTTGTGCTTGCCAGGCAGGCACTGTGCCACTGAGCTAAATCCCCAGCCCTTCCTCCACTCCAAATCTATCTAAAATGCAAACCATGTTGGGCTCAGTTGAAAAGCTTTCAACGCTTCCTCATTGCATAAAGCCCAGGCCCTGGCCTGTGTGTTCATAGCTGTCCGGGCTGAGCTGCTGCTTCCTCCCCAGCCTGCTCTGCAGTCCTTGCACCTCACACTTGGAGCTCCTTCCACTTCCTCCAGGGCCCGCGACCTCCTTGCCCCTGCACATCCCGTTGCCCCTGCCTAAAGTACCCTCCTGTTGCAGCCCTCTGCAGTTTTGGTCTAGATCTGGTAAAGCTCTTGGAATTACAGTGGAGATATATTTTGATGACCCTGTCCTAAGCTTAACCTGTCAAGCATCATAGCTTGGCAACATTGGTCGTCTCCTCTACTGACTGCGCAGCTGGATGTAGCTGCGGCTCCCTGAGAAGATCTGGCTGCATATCAGCCCAGGAAATACTCCAAATTCAAAATTTTAAGTGCATTTCACTGATACTGCCTTTGCAGTATCTTAAGTTGAAAAGTTAGAAGCCAAACCATCCTGAGTTGGGGACATGTAGTGATATAGTCTGTTTTTAGAGACTTGCTCTCAGATTCTTCTCACAAGGCTCAGGCTAGCTCCCCTCCGCTTCCTGTGGACCGGGTCCTGGCCCTGTGGTCCTCATGCCGCACTATCACCCATTGCGTAGTTCAACTATCTGAACCCCACCCTGTAGCTGTCTTGCGAACTGCTCTTGGGAGCGGCCATTAGCTGCCACAGCTAAGACTAAGAGAATAAGCTCAGTAGTGTCCACGAGCAGGAGGCACTTGCTGCTTCTGTCTGGAGCTGCCTTCCCGTGGGCCTGATGTTTATCTTCACTTCCTGCAGTGACTGTATTCTCCCCTGAGAACTGGTTTTTAGTAGGTTTTGCTTGTGAGCAGGCCTGGCTCCTCTTTGCAGCACACATGGTGTCTCTGGAATCTCACTGGCACAGGATAGGGAAAATTGAGTTCTAAGACGCTTTGGTGGCTTTATCCCAGCTGTGTCCCCAGCCTTAAGTCCAGCATCCCTGACGCACTTGCTCTGTCCAGAGAAGCCCTCAGCAAGTGCTTCTGGATGTTTTAAGAATTCAAGTTCCTTGACAGGTGAGTGGTCGATGCCAGTCCACATCAAATCATGTCGTGGAAACACCAAGGACTCCAGCTCCAGACTGGGATTCAGGTCCTGCCCCTGCCCTTTCTTGGCTTCCTCATTTGTGCAGAGGAAATAGTATTGGCCTCAAGGTTGTTGGAGACTATGAGCCGGGCGTGGTGGCGCACGCCTGTAATCCCAGCACTCGGGAGGCTGAGGCAGGAGGATTGTTGGGAGTTCGAGGCCAGCCTGGGCTACAAAGTGAGCTCAAGGTGGGCCTGAACTGCATAGCGAGACCCTGCCTCAAAAAGACAAAGAAAAAGGTGGTTGGAGACTAAATAACAGCCCACTGCTACAGGCTGTGAGGGTTGGGATCCAGATGTGTCCCCAAAGGCTCATCATGTCGAAGACTCACTGGCCAGCTGAAGGGCTTCAGAAGTGATTGATCTTGGGGCTGTAATGGTGCCAAATGGATGCAGCGCAGGGGAGTTCTTTAGCCGAGTGGGCTGTTGGGAGGAGGGGCCTGGTTGGAGCAAGTATGTCACAGGTGCGGGTGGCTGAAAGGGTGTGTTTCATGCCTTGTCCCAGCTCTTCCCTCTCTCTGCTTCTGTCTGCCATGGAGTCAGAGGGTTCCTTCCTCTTTTAAGTTCCTCTTCTCAGGAATCTCATCACAGAGAAGGGAAGTGAACACAGGCCTACTGTGTGCTAGACACTGCTGAGCGCCGCTTCCTCCCGCGCAGCCACCTGAAGAGAGAGCTGCTATGTCTAGACATAATTCAAGCAGACAGCCCAGCGCTGGATCGGAACGGCGTGGCCTGTCGGCTTGCAGTGAGGACACTCCAACTGAAACAACTTGCTGAACACTGAAGGCCATTGTTACAGCTGGCTTCAGGTTTGTTTCCTGTCTTTCCGTTTAACCGTCTTCCCAGAGCCTTCTGGCCCCTCGCTCTTCTGGGAGCGCTTGCCTCAGCAGGTCAGCAGACCCACGGTGAGCACTCTGCCCATGCTGCGTCCCTACCCCCTGGAGATTTGTGTCTCCTTCACACTCCTAAGCGTCCTCCTCGCAAAGGCCGCGTTAACAGGAGCTGCCCTGGGCCCGGCATAGGCTGTTGGCTTCGAGCACTTCCCATCTGTGCGCTGGGATGGGCAGTTCCGCTGGGGCATAGAAACGCTGTGTTTTCCAATCAGCGAGTTAATGATGTGTAATAAAGTTGTATCCGGGAGATAATTACCTTGAAAGGTCTTGGGCATTCCTGGAGCTGGGACTTGGCGAAGAGTTGGACAGATAGCGCATTTCCCATCAAGTCCCGTTCCCATGACCCGGGGCGGGCAAACTCTGACTCTGGTGCTGGCGTGTCAGGGAAACCCTGATTCATGCCACAGATGAAGAGGTTTGGGAGCATCCAAGCTGCTTGCTTCTGCTGGGCATGAACTAGCATGCTGCAAAGAAGGGCGGGGGTTGGATCTCAGCAAAACCCTGCCTGGATTCCTGGGTTAGGGGCTGGGGGAGGGGGGCGCTATCTGCCGCCCCCATCCTCTCCTGTGAGCCGTTCTCAGGCAGGTAGGACAGCACCTGCAAGGCGACTAGTGCTTCAGCGGTTTCCTGTCTTCCGTGTGTTCGTTTTGTTTCCAAAGAAATCTATAAATCGGTTCTTTAAAAGCAAGCCCCAAGTAACCCCCAAAGTCCCTGCCTTGGTACCTGAGCGATAGCTCCTGTCGTCACTTCAGCTTTGTGGGGGTCTGGTGGGGCGCTCGGCCCTGGCTGATTTCTGTCCGCAGCGCGTGTAGCCACCTGGAGTACTGTATGTTTATTTACGGCCTCTTCCCACCCCCATGGGCACATGAACTTAACAAGCATCACTGGTTTTGATGATGGCCTCCTTATAGCAGCCAGAGCGGCACCTGGCTCATCGCAGGCGCCCAGGAAATATCTGCTCGATGGGCAGGTTCGATGTGCATGGCGCTCCTGTGTGGGGGGCACTGCGATCAGCACTGTCCTCTTCACATGATTCTGTTCTAAAGCCAATGCTGCTCTCCCCATTTTACAGATAAGGAAATGGGCTTTTAGTGTGGAGGGCACACAGTAAGGTGCAAGACTAAAATTCAAAGCCAGGTCTCACTACAAAACCTGTTTGTTGTGCTTATTTCTTTTTCTTTTTTTTTTGGCCTTTTGTTTGAGACAGATCTGGCTATGCAATTCAGGCTGGCCTTGAGCTCACTTTGCAGCCCACTCACAAACGATCCTCCTGCCTCAGCCTCCCAAGTGCTGGGATTACAGGCGTGCGCCACCACGGCCAGCTGTTGTGCTTATTTCTTAGCCTCTGTGGCAATGATACAGCAGAGGCAGAGCTCACGTCAGGAATCTAGTGGGTTCAGTGGGCCCTGGGGTGAGTCTGCTGCGTGGCCCTGAGACCCCCACTCTGAGAGGCGCTGTCAGGGTGCACTGGGTTCCTGCAGACAGCTGAGTCCCCGGCCACTGGGAGGGTGTGGCCACAGGATGCTGAGGGCCCCACATCCCCTCCAGCAGCACAGATGAGCCAGACACAAGCAAGGCCTTCCCTGCGGGACAGAAGTGTCTGCGGGAAGCGGCAGACTTCACTACCAATGGCGCGTGTGCATTCCTAGAGACAATGGCAAGGTCCCCAGAAATGAAAACGGCGGACCAAATGGCAGCAGACCTGCCCCGCTGCAGCCCGCTGGACAGGTCCCTCACGCATGTGACACCCAGCACCAGGGTGCTTCCTGTCTCCAGGCCCCTGTCCTCGCCATGGCAGGTACTGTTCACCGTCAAGGACTTTGCATTTGTTTGTTTGTTTGTTTGTTTTCCCTTCGCACTGAGCTATAACCACGGGCCTTTTTTTTTAAATTTGAGTCAAGGTCTCACTAAATTACCTGGGCTGGGTTTGAACTTGGGATCCTCCTGCTTCAGCCTCCTAGTGGCTGAGATTACATGTATGTGCCATCATATGTGACTGAAGCAGCCCATATTTTGAAAAACTTCTTGCTTTTTTTCTGGAGCCCTGTGTTTGTCATACCATGAAGCTGAGAGGCCCCAGAGCGGGCAGGAGCAGCCGCAACAACCCCTTCCCTGGGACACGCCTCATCCTGAGACTGTAGCTGAGGGAAACCATCCAGGGCACAGGGAAACAACCCACAGGCAATTAGGGCAGACCGTGCCTGCGAGTGGACATACAGAGTTGGAGCTGGCCCGAGACCTCCAGGTATCAGCTTGCCATGGTGGCCTGGCCGTGGGGGGCTCACTCGGGTGACCTGGGCCCAGTGCCCCAGCCTCTCCTCGGAGTGCCATAAGAGCTGTGTTCAGTCCCCCGGCAACACCCGAGCCAGCGGCGGAGCCAAGGACAGAGGCCCAGGCTGCAGGACAGAGGGCCCGGCTCCCTGCAAGCAGGCATGCACATGCCGGTCCAGGAAAAAGAATTTCATTCTTCCTAAAATAGTTCTATCAGCATACACTTGTGATTAAAATCATCTCTGGGGAAAATGAACAGGGGTCAGACTCCATGACAGTTGTGCTGTGGCACAGAGGTTACGTTTATGAGGACAAGAGGGGTGAGTAGGAGACGTGCTCGCTTCTAGCGCTTCGGGACGGGGGCTGTGCTCCAGCCAGGGACTCGGTCTGCTCGTCTCTCAGCAAAGTGGGATGCAGTCCTGCTGCGGCAGCGGAGCTGGTGCTGAGACGCTGGGGGACACGGGACCCACCAGTGTGGACGGCAGTGACGAACAGAGGAGGGTGAACTAAGGGGACCCTCGAGCAGCCCCTGAGCGGCCCTGCCTGCACCCGCAGCCCGAGACGCGCCCGGAGCAGCACATTCTCTTCTTTGCTTAAGCAAAACCCAAGTGTCCTAGGCTTGGATTTCTGGCCCTCAACACCAGAAGAAGGCTTGAAAAGGAGCCGCCGGGGATGCTGCGGACTGAATCGCATCCCCAACAGGTCGCCGGCTAAAGCCTTAACCCTGGCACCCTCAGAGTGTGAAGATTTCAGGACAGGGCCTTGGGAAGCGGGGACTGATACAGAGGGAGGCCGCAAGTGTGAGCCCCGAACCCACCTGACCCTGACCTTGTATGAAGGTATGAGAACTCGGACAGTGCAGAGGACCCCGAGAGACAGCCACCCAAAGGCCTTGGAGAGGGACACCAACCCCACTGACAGCTCGGCCTTGGACTTCCGGCCCTAGGACTGTGAGACAATAAATCTGTTCGGGTGGTGGTGCCTGTTTTGTTGGTTTTTTAATTATTTTTGTTTGCGGTACCTAAGGATTGAGTCCAGGGCCTCTGCCCAGGGATATGTCCCCAACCCCTTTCTTGTTTTTTATTTTGAGATAGGATATCACTAAATCCCTCAGCCTGCGTAAACTTGAGGCTCCTGCCTCAGCCTCCTGAGTGCTGAGATTACAGACACACACACCTTGCCTGGCTTTAAATCTGTCATTTCAGCCACTCAGCTTGTGGCTTTCTGTCAGAGCAGCCTACCATGGGGCACTACACGGATAAAGTTGGGAGACTAAACAGGAATGAGGGCTGGGAGGGGCGGGTCAGACCCGGAATCACTGCAGTCCCCCATGGGAAAGGCGAGGCTCGGGCTCAGGGGACAGAGGGGATCCAGGGAAGCAAGTGGCTGAGTGAGGTCACTACCAGTGACCTCGGGGTTGGAGAGCAGAGCAGGAGGCGAGGGTGCCTTCCATGGGGCAGAGGGTCACTCTCCCTGCGTCTCCTTCCGGCTCCCCAGCCTCCCCGCCTCACTGGCTGCCCACATCCAGTCCTCTCCCCGCCCGGGCCCCGCTTCCCGGGTGCGGGTGCTGAGGCCCCTGGTGCCTCCCTCCCAACCACGGGCTCCTCCGGGCCAGCCTCCCCGATGAAGCTGGCTGCCTGCAGTGTGTGCAGGGTGAGATTCTACTGGAGCTGCTCATCCCTGGAAAGACACAGACCCAAGATACTCGCAGGGCTCACACCATGGAGTTATCACGACCCGTAGGGCACCAACGGACTGCCTAAACCGTCAGCAGCCGACTTTCTTTCATCTTTCTGTATAGTCAGCCAGAGCGCTGATACGTATGTGTGTGCGCTTCTAAGCTGCTTTCCTCTTATTTCTTTGTGTTACAGTCTGGCATTATAATGAGGTTTAAGGAGAAGAGGTGGCTTTGTGAGAGAGGGTCTTGATAGGTAGTTCAGGCTGGCTTTGAACTCACTAAGTAGCCCAGGCTGGCCTCCAACTCATGATGATCCTCCTGCCTCAGCCTCCTCATTGCTGGGATTATAGGCATGCACCACCACGCCTGGCCTATTTTTTTTTTTCTTTTTTAAGAAACAGAGAGGCTGAGGCAGGAGGATCACTGTGAGTTCAAGGCCAGCCTGGGCTATGTAGTGAGTTCAGGGGCAGCCTGAACTGCATAGTGAGACCCTGTCTCAAAAAGACAAAAAGAAAGGAAAAGAAACAGAGCCTCCCTGTGTTGCCCAGGCTGCTCCCGAACTCCTGGCTCCACTAACTCCCCGCCTTAGTATCCCATGTAGCAGTGCACCAGTGTGCACCACCATGAGCATCTTGATGATTTTTAAATTGTGGGAAAATTCAAAACTATCTGGGCCGGGCGTGGTGGCGCACACCTGTAATCCTAGCACTCGGGAGGCTGAGGCAGGAGGACTGCTGCAAGTTTGAGGCCAGCCTGGGCTACATAGTGAGTTTAATACCAGCCTAAATTACACAGCAAGACCTTGTCTCAAAAAAAACCCCAACTATCTGAGAACTTCATTTTAGGCCAGGAAAGGGGATATTACAAAATCTGTTATTAAGGGGGCACCATCTGTTATTCAGATGGAGACACTCGCCTCCCAGGTCAGCCGGCCTTCTAGTGGGGCCCCTGAGACCCTCCCGTTCCCCCCAGGACTTGGCCCCCTGCGCTCTGCCTCTCCCTGGGAGGCCATGTGAGGCTGCGCAGGCGGAGATCACAGAGGGGCCGCCTGGCTGCAGCCACAGCTTCTGAGAGTGAGCTGAGGAGGGCTGGAGGCCAGCAGGCTCCTGGGAGAGGGGTTGGGGCCCACCACACCCCACCTCAGGAACTCCCCAGTGTGAGGCGAGCTCCAGGCCCCATCCCACATAACCCAGATTCAAGGGAACGTGGGGACAGTGTCCACTGCAATCTGTCACTTCCCACTAGACGGGCACACACGATCCCTTGAGACAGATGGTTCTAGAAGGGTGAGTTGGGCCGCGTGTGGGGGCACACAACTGTAGTCCCAGCACTCGGGAGGCTGAGGCAGGAGGATCACCATGAGTTGGAGGCTAGCCTGGGCTACATAGTGGGACCCTGTCTCCAAACAAAACAAAACAAAAAAAGGAAAAGAAAAGGTGAACTGGGACCTGTCAGAGCCCTGTGGAGTCCTTGGGGCCAGGATGGAGGAGGGAAATCTGCTTCTTATCTTGGCTCGGTTTGGCACTGCCTGCAGCGATGGTGAAGGTCCACCTGAAACCTGACCATCTCGAGGCCTGGACCGCTCAGGTCTGTGGGGCTTTGAAGCCCTGACTGCAGCCTGTGGTCAGGAGCTGTTATGGTTCGTGTCTGGGTGTCCCCTCAAAGCCTCATGCGGCCGTGGGGCAGGCTTTTAGAATTTGATTGATTATGGGTGTGAGAGCTACACCCGCCCTGGGGTGGATAGTTTGCAAATGTAAGGGAGAGGAAGAAGCTGCTTGCCGCCATTCCTCCCTTTTGTGCTTGTTGCTTTTGCTGTGTTCTGCCGCCATGAACTGTAGCCCTCTGCCACATGCCACCCTTGTAACCTGCCAAGTATGGACTGAAACCTCCATAAACTATAAGCGAAATAAACCTTTCCTTCCTTAATTTTGTGCATCAGGTATTTTGTCCCAGCAAAGAGAGGAAAGTAACCAAGACAGGAGCCATGAAGTTCCACTGCCCCCGAGGAGCAGGCCCGGCCCCTGTCCTGCCCTCGCCGCTGCCCTTACAGCCGGGCTCCAGAGAGCAGGCTGGCAGAGGCGGGCCTTCCCTCCTGTCCGAGCTGTTCTTGGAACCGAAACTGTTTATTTCCCAGCCGTGGACAGCTCCCGCAGAGAGGGCCATCCCAGGCAGGCTGGGGAAGGGAGGCACGGGAGGGAGAGGCCCGTCCGGGTCATCCTGTGCCTCTTCGTCTGCGCTGTGGGGAGGCCCAGGGTCAGAGCCATAGCAGGGCCACACCCTCTGCCGCGCCTGCTGGGGACGCTTCTGGCAGGGAAATAGGGACCCGAGTTGTCTTTGCTGAACCGACTCCGGGGCCACAGCCTTCTCCTGACCGGGACTGGCAGGACAGGCGGGTTGGGCTGCCGAGAGTAGGGTCATCCCAGGGTGAAGGTCTGGCGCCTACTCGAGGTGGAGCCTGGTGGCCGGGTCACTAAGGTCTGTGTGACCAGACAGACCAGGCACACCCTGCTGCCCTCTGGCCTTGGGGCCACCCTTGCCGATCCGTGCCTGGAGCTCAGAGCGCAAGGGGGGGCCAGGCGTGCCGAGGGCAGCAGGGACAGGGCTAAGAGTCCCTCACTGCCACCAGCCCCTGGGCAGCCGGTCCTCCTGGGACCAAACATGAGGCTCCTTCACCCAGACTCCCAGGTCCCCTCGTGGTTTTGCACCCCCTGCCCATCTGTGAAGAAAACTCAGCTCCCCTTCGGGTCCCTGTCCAAGAGTCCCTCACAGAGAAAGGTACAGGTGCCATGAAGGTGGCCGCGTGCCCGGCCTGGTGCGCCTCAGTGTCAGGGCCCACGCTCCGTCTGTCCGTGCCCCAGCACTGAGCTGAACGCTGTCACCCCTGCTCCTTTCCACCCAGAGCCTCACAGCCCTCCCTGGAAAAGGGTCCTGGTGTAATTAGTTAAGATGAGGTCACGCCGGAGACAGGCGGGCCTTACATCCAACCTGTTCTTGTAAGCAGAGGAGAAGACGCAGCCACAGCCACTCAGAACCCGGCTGCCGGCTGAGCGCCAAGGGACGCAGGCAGCCACCGGAAGCCAGGAGGGAGGCGGGAACCAGATTCACCCTCTGAGCTCCCAGAAGCGGCCAGCCAGGCTGACGTCTTGACTTCAACCTCTGGCTGTCGGCCCGGGGACTTCCTGTAGCCCACGGCTGCACTGTCTGCCGCCATCTGTCACAGCAGCCCTAGCGGACTAGTACAGCCGCCATGCCTCCGCCCTGCCCAAGCTCACCTCGAGACTCGGGGTGCACCTGTGCTTCCCACCACTGGGGACAAGAAAGGAACTGGAATGCTAGGGCTACAAGCTTTCCCCCGAGAAACACTCCCCAAAAACCCTGCACCCCATTTCTGCTGCATGCCTTGGCCAGCAGTGACTCACATGCGAGTAGGTGCCCAGCCAAAACTGGCTGGTTCCCTGCTATGGAAGAAGGGGAGAAGGGAAACTGAGGCACGGTAGTCACCTCCCACCATCCACAACTGACGTCCATGGGGTGTGGCCCCCAGTGGAGTTAGTACCTTCATCTTTTCCCCAGAGCTCCCATCTTCCTGGTCCCTCCCTCCTCGATGCAAGCAGAAGGGGTTCAATTACAGGACACTTTGGGTCAGCTGCAGTGCCCCCGGCCTCTGCCCCCCACAGTAGGTGCCAGCACCCAGCCACCTCGGAAGACAGAGTTCTGAAACCTGGTCTCACCCTGCGCCTCCAGTACCTCACCCTAACAGACAGCCTCCATACGAGGTGATCCAAGTATACGGTGAGTGTTCAAATCAATATGTTACAGTAAGAGGTGCACTACCAGGGATCCCCCTCAAAATCCTCCCCACAGTGAACACACTTATCCCCTCGTTCTCACAACTTTCTGCTTTCTGGGGGAGGGTTTTGTTTGTTTTTTTGTGTGGTTTTTTTTTTTTGAGACAGGGTCTTGCTGTGTAGTTCAGGCTGGCCTGAGCTCACTTTGTAGCCCAGGCTGGTCTCAAACTCCCAACAATCCTCCTGCCTCAGCCTCCCGAGTGCTGGGATTACAGGCGTGCGCCACCACGCCGGGCTACTCAAAACTTTCTGAAGCAGCTCTGGAGTCCTCTTTCCTGAGTGTCTTTATAGATGGGATAAAAAATATAGTGAATGCTGCTGCTGAGCGCAGCGCCATCCAACAGGAAGCCAGGCCTGTAAAAAAAAAGCGTGTCCTCATCTGCCTTATTCCCTGGATCTAGCACTGTGTGACTTCTGGCTCTTCCCCTAAGTCAAAATGACCGTGAAAAGGAAATGTTTTAAATGCATTCCTGACATCGAGGCAGGCACAAGAGCACAACTAAAGACACTGAGGAAAGAGGACTCCGGAGCTGCTCCAGAAAGTGGCAACAATGAGGGATGATGTGTCTGAGCAGCGCCAGGGGTTTCGGGGGATTCATAGTAATGTGTCTTTTGCTGTAACAATTCTTTAAAAATGTAAACATTCACCATAGTTTTCAATCATACTACAGCTGGGGCTCCCAAAGTAGTGGCCTGAGGACGCCCATCAGACCCCCTGTCTTAGTTACTGTTTTCTCATTGCTGAGACAATATATCTGACCTCCAAAGTTAAAGGAGAAAGGGTTTAGTTAGCTCACAGTTTGTGGAGGTTTCAGTCCATTATCAGCTGGCTCCAAGGCAGAGTGGCACATGGCAAAGGGGCAACAGTTCGTGGCAGTGGAAGACAGCAGAAGCAAGCAAGCGAAGAGAGGGAGAGAAGAGTCTTTCTGTCCCTTATACTGTATGCAGGCTACCCGCCCTAGGGCAGGTGTGGCACTCACACCCTTAATCCCAGCACTGGACCATGAATCAATGATGAGTTCTAGATTCAGCTGCCTCTGAAAAGCCCGCCCCATCCCATGACTGCATGAGACATGAGGCTTTGGGAGGACATCTAGACACAAACCATAGCAGCCCTGTCGTCTCAGTCTGTCTGTCTGTCTGTCTCTCTCTCCCCCTCTCTCTTCTTCTCTCTGTCTCACTCTCTTCCCTCTCTCCTGGAATTTCTGGATGGGGTTCCAGCAACTCCGGAGCCTCCAGCCGCAGCAGTCCCATGTCCCATCCCAGATGCTGCTGCTGGGACCTACTACCCCGGAGCTGGTGGAACCAGAGGCCAAGCTTCCCCGTGTGGGGTGGGGGCAGGGCATCCCCATGTGTGTGATGTCACTGCTGGGATGGGGGTGGGTGGGGTGGCAGACAGCAGCTGTGTGAGCCTCGACTGCACCCCGTTGGATGATGCATTCACACCCTGGGCTCTGGAATCAGCCTGCTGTGTGTCTGCATCCTCTGCGCCTCTGCTGGGCTCCAGGCCCGCAGACAGGCTGAGCACGCTTGAAGGCTCAGGGTGGGCGGGGCTCACATCATTTTCTCACAATGGCTCCCAGCCCGGACTCAAAGCTGGGGCTCCCAGGTGAGGAGGCTTAGCCCTGGACCCCTCTCAGAGTCTCTGCTGCTCCAGCACTTCACCCCAGGGTCCTGGGACTCCTCCCAGAGCCACAGGGAGAGGGAACAGGGGACAGGGGTTCAGGCCCTCCCCTCCTCCTCCTTGCTAGCAAGAAGCACTCAGTCCTGGGAGCCTGAGGGGCCGGCTGGTCTCGGTCAGTGTGGGGCCTCAAGCGCAGCTTCATCTGTGTGGGAGCGGCATGGCGTTCAGGCATTCAGACAGTCTGGGCAGGTGCTGCCGCTGCCCCAGGGGAAGGACAGGGACAGACCCTCAGGGTCCCAGACCCCAGGCCTCCGTGGGTCCTCTCTGGTTCTCTGCTGAGCGACACAGAGCCCCAGGCCACACAGAGGGAAGGCAGAGGGCAGGAGCTGCCCCAGCTTCCCAGCCCCTGCAGAGCCCTTCTGGCTCCCACCGTTGTGAGGAAGGTTTTTGCCACTGGAAGTCGTGGTGGTACGGGAATTGCACTGAGCTGCATACTCAGATCTTTGTTTTTTGAGACAGGGTCTCACTAAGTTGTCAAGTTGCCAAGGCTGGGCTCAAAGTCGCAACCCTCCTGCTTCAGCCTCCCAGTGTGTTGAGATTACAGGTGGGGGCCACCAGGAGTTGGGTCCTGGAAGGAAAGGGCCAGCCATGACTACACAGAGCTTGCGGCAGGGAGGGCAAGAGGGAGGCTGCCTGGGTGTCACAGGGCTGGAGGTATAGGCAGGCTGGTAAAGAGGAAACACTACTGCTTCTGCAGCCTCCGTGTGCCTGAGCCTGGCCTGCACAGGGCGAGTCCCTCCCTGTGTCCCGCTGGAGCCCAGCCAGCTGGCCCTCGGCTTCCTGGTCCCGCATCCCCACCCTGGGGGGGCCACAGCTTCCCCCACACACCGGACTGTCGGCCCAGCCCAGGTTTCCCCCTTGGCCTCTCACAGCCTCTCCTCCCTCCCCGCACAGCGTCTCAGATGCCTGTAGGAGAAGAGGCCTCGTCCTGGGGCAGAAAGGCGCTTGCGTCTTACCCCAGCCCTCTGTCTGGCCCGGCACACGGGACAGTGCAGGTAGGGACAGGGTGAGTGGGTATTTGATATTCCTTACACACATCTTCTGTTATCCCACATCGTTCTTTCTTATTGTTAAGCATAATAAACCATTCTTTTTATGATTAAAACTTTTTTTATATTTAAAAAATACAAATTTGAGCCAGGCATGGTGGTACACACCTGTAATCCCAGCACTCAGGAGGCTGAGGCAGGAGGATGGTTGCGATTCAAGACCAGCCTGGGCTGCAAAGTGAGCTCAAGGCCAGCCTGAACTGCATAGCGAGACCCTGTCTCAAAAAGACAAAAAAAAAAAAAAAAACAAATTGATTGGAATGCTGACAACTGACAGAGGCAGTGGGGAGCACAGGGAGACAAAATAGACCATTCATTAGCCCGGGCGTTGCTTTGTGTCCCCGCAGGCTGCCTGTGGGCCTCACTGTGAAAGCCAGTGACTGTCCTAAGGGAAAGAAGGTTTGGACCAAGGAGGCTGGGAAACGCCTAGGGCTTGCAGGAATCCCCCCACCAAAGAGGGTGACAGGCAGGTGACAGGCGTGCCTCCCAGCCCCACTGGCCCCCACGCTGTGTCCACCCGCCAGGAACTCGCCCAGGCGTGACCCCCGAGCACCCCCTCTTCAGTGCCAACCACTGCACAGCGCCAGCCACGGCTCTAGGCTCATTGCAGCCCTGTGTATGTTCCGTGTATGTGTAATTTTACGCTGCTTACGACTGAGTAATCCTTCTCCCTTAAAGCATGCTGTAACCACGAACACGCTGGGGAGAACCTCACAGTCCGGAAGCCATGGCTGCCCTTTGGGAAGCCCGTTTCCAGGCTTGATGCTCCCTTAGACCTACTGAGGCTGTGCTGTGACTCAGGCCCTGGGGTCAGCGAGGAGAGACGCTCCCTGCAGACGGATCCTGGTCTCCCCGAGCAGAGAGCACTCCTGGGAGAAATACATTTCTGGCCATCATGCTCCTTCCAAGAAACCCTGCTTTGTGCAGAAGCAGCTTTGGGTGTGCCTTTGGGGCAGAGCAGGACACAGGTCCCCCATTCCCATGGCTCTGAGTGCCCCAAACGTAGTGAATCTTCAGCAGCGACCTAAAAGCAGCTTTCCTGGAAGGAGATATTTTTAGCCTAAGCAACGCCTTACTGTAACTGGTCTCTAGATTTATGCCTGGACTTCACTGCACTGCTCAGATCCAGGTCCGGGCTTGCGCCCTCCCTAGGCGGTGAAGGGACCTCCCCCTGGAGCTCCCAGACAGAAGCCCCAAGCCCAGGAGGCTTGGATCAGGTCGTTGTGCTTAAGGGTGGTGGCTTAATCCTTTTATCCAGCCGGGGGTGGCCATGGCCAGCTCTCTGCCTCTCTGCCGGTGGCCTCAGCTCCTCACCCTTCAACCGGGAGTGCACCAGGCAGCCCCAAAGGCAGACTCGTTCACAGGCTGGGCAGCAGCCTCCCACCCCACAGTGCCCAGGCTGAAGCCCCCAGAGGGCTGTCAGGTACCAAAGACTCAGGTTTGTCCAGTGCCCCTGAATGCAGAGCTCAGTCAGTGCCCTTTTTTTTTTTTTTTTTTGCGGTACCGGGGATCAAACTCAAGACTTTGCGCTTGCCAGGCAGGCGCTTATGCCACTGAGCTACATCCCCAGCCCTCAGTGCCTTTGACGTCCAGTGTGTGGCTGAAGATAGTGGCTAAACAATTCTATACATTCCAAGGATTCGAGGCCGGGTGTGGTGGCGCACGCCTGTCATCTCAGCCCTGGGGAGGCTGAGGCAGAAGGATCACTGTACGTTGGAGGCCAGCCTGGGCTACATAGTGAGTTCGAGGCCAGCCTGAACTGCATAGTGAGACCCCGTCTCAAAAGTCAATGCCAAACCTCAACAACAACAAAAATGAATCCTTCATTGTGGAGCCACTTTTAGCTGATGTGACACTAAACTAATAAGAAAAATACACATTTGGTTTGTGGCCCTGGCTTCCGGGACAGAGCGCTTCCATCCCTTGGGTCTGGGTGACCGGCGTGTCTTTTGTTCTAACAAGGTGACTTTTGTTGGGTCCTAGTGTTGGCTGGTCACCAGAAAGACCGAGCTGTGGTCAGAAGCTTGGCGTTCTTGGCCCCACACACTTCCTGAATCCAAGTGTCCTGGAGCTCGAGGTTCCCGAGCTACGGGGAACCTGGGGCCATCCACGCACTGTGCGCCTTCCCTGCGCCTGCCCTGAGCGCGCCACCTCTGCCTGCTTATTCGTGTCTCCTGTAAAATCCTTTACAATAAGCAGCCTTTATATGACAACAGCCTTTATGTAAGCTAGCAGGGCTGCCCTGAGTTGTATGAGGCTTGCTGGCTTATCAATAGAACCCAAAGAGGGAGTCCAGGGAATCTCTATTCACAGCCATTTGGTGAGAAGCAGAGATGATAGCACTCCGCTGTGACTGACACCAGAAGTCCGGGGAATCAAGTCCTGCAGCAGCGGCAGAAGGGAAGGGAATCGCTGGACGCCTGCTGGCATTGCTTGGTGCGCGGCGGAAACCTCCACACATCTCAGGGGACACTTGAGCCGTTTCAGTAGGAAAACTGGTTGGTCTGAAAGCTGCTGGGCGGGCGAAGCTCCCGGAAGAGACAGGGAAGCTTCGAGAACAATCGAGGGCGGCTCTAGGGGTCACACAGCAGGGCACAGAGTGGTCTCGGCATCTCTTGGGCGGTGGCCTCCTTTTCCCAGGCGTTCCCATGTGGTGAGGGGTGCGGCTGGAGGCCGCCCTGCGTCTCATTCCCCAGTGACCTGACCACACTTCCAGAGAAACCCCAAGAAGGAATAGTTCGGTCTGGGTCGCACGTGCAAGCTGGCCCAGTCACTGCGGCCAAGAAACAAGGCAAGCGAGGGGGTGTGTTTGTGGGGATTCCTGGCAGTGTGTCTTTTACTGTAATACATTTTAACAAATAAAAAATTTAAACATTTCCCATATTTTTTTCTCGTACCACATATAAAGTAGGAAGAACAAAAGTAACTCCTCCAAACCAGAACGTACCTGGTTTATCTCAGGCTAACACCGAGAGCCCGGCACATTCCTGCTGCCAGAATCCTATCCCAAGGCTCCACCCACCACTCCCATGGTTTTGTCTATTTATAGTGTGCTGGAAGACTATGTGGGGAAAACCAGCCAGGGTTACTCAGAGCCAGTCAGGCGGTTAGGACTCAACGCAGCTGCAGTCATGGCCGGGGCTGTAGGTTTCAAAGTGCGCCACACAGTGACATATTACTGGAAGTCAGGCAACACACTCAGAAAGGAAAGCAAAGCAGGAGGGTGCGTGAGTGAGTGAGTGTGTGTGTGTGTGTGTGTGTGTGCGCGCGTGTTACTCAGAGTTCAGGGCTCAGAGGCACCAAGGCCTACACTGAGACCTGGTCTCCCCAGCTGTGTGAACTTTCAAGAGTTTCTTAACCTCTGTGTGCCCCATGTTGTTGATCTTCTCGAAGACAAAACTTGGACATGTAAGAAGATGGATTTCAAAAGCTGGGGGTGATAGCGCATGCCTATAACCCTAGCACTTGGGAGGCTGAGACAGGAGGATCGCCGTGAGTTTGAGACCAGGGCTATATAGTGAGTTCAAGGCCAGCTAGAACTACAAAGCAAAACCCTGTCTCAAAAAAAAAAAAAAAAAAAAATTATTTCATTTGGCCTGTAGAAAGTCAAACACAGGATGGCTTTCGGTTAAACCTGCACAGGGAGTTGTGGGCAGGTTACAGGTGGGCTGGTTTAGCAGTCAGTGGAGAAGCAGGTGATCAGCCAATCTGGAAATGTCTTTGTGCCTGACTGGTGTGAGGGTGGGGGTCAAACAGTTCTAATCTCAGCTAACCCACCATGAGGCAACCCAGGAGGGGGACTGAGAGGGCTGTGACTGTCCTTGTCCCAGGGAAACAAGCGTGACATCTGCGAGTCTATGAGTTTCGTCTTATCCAGATCAGGTTTTCCCTAAGCTGCTTCCTAGAGCACAAAGGGTGGGGATTTCGGAAAGCAAAGGTGGGAAGGATTTCTTAACTGGCTGTTTTCTAGGAACACAGGCTTCAGCTAAAGCACGGCACTGTCAACCGTGAATTACTGGGGCTGGGGATTTAGCTCAGCGGCACAGCGCCTGCCTGGCAAGTGCAAGGTCGTGAGTTCGGTTCCCGGTACTGGGAAGAAAAAAAAAATCATGAATTGCTGAACTGCTGTCCATGCCATGGATATGTGGTGAGAATTAGAAAAATCTATGCAACCCGCTTGGCAGGGTGCTGGCCATACACGGGGCTGCCAATTTAGCAAATAAGAATACAAAACAATACAGCGTCCTATATGCACAAGAAATAAGACACGCCGTGAGGACATACAGTCAGACCGTAGCAGCGGCTGGCTTCAGCACTTGTCAAACCCAGCGCTCACTGCGTCTTTTTTCTTCTTGGTTTTTTAAGGGCCTTGTGGGTTTCAGCACTCATCCTGAGGTCTGGGTGGAATTACTGGCACGTACTGAGGTATGAGCGTACTTAGAAAAATCATCTGAAAGTCAAATTTAACCGGATATCCTGTACAGTATTTTGTCGGATAACCCTAGCCACAGTTGTGCTTTTAATGCACATTTATTGTTTTTCTTATGGCTAGGAAATTGTATTCTCAAGCCAAGGGGAACAGGGACCCCTTCCTGCCAGGCAGGGGCTGGGGACACTGTGGCCCTTTCCAGGGGCGGCTTCTCCGCGCCTCCTGCCTGTCTGGCCCCGGCTGCTTCCACCGTCGGGAGCTGGTTTTCCGTCCAGGCAGGGCCACGTCCCCACCCGTCAGCCACAGTTGGCCACTAGCAGGTGCAGAGCGCTGCTGAACATCAGTTCAAAAGCAACGCGGGCACAGAGTGAGATCTGAGCTCCCGTTTTATTTTGCTCTCCGTTTCTTTCTTGTAGTGCAGGGGCGGAACCCAGGGCCTTGTGCATGCTACGCAAGCGCTCTGCCACTGAGCTACATCCCCAGCTTTCCTGCCTTGTTTTTAAAACCTCAAATGTCACATTTTTTAAAAAGTCTGTATACTTTCTGGAGATCGGCGCAGTGGGGCGGAACTCTGGGCCGGAGCTTTGGAGCCGATCCCGGGCGTCCCTCCCGGTCCTCGCTACCCCAGATTGCTCGGGCAAAATGGGAATAACCACGCCTACTTTCCCTTCCGCGAACAACACAACCCACTGTAATCTCACGGCCTGTTTTGTTTTCTCTGTGAGACAACGAGCCCCTGTGCTTGAACCTGCTCCAGGTCATCCCGGGGACCGTTTGTGAAAACGAACGAATGAATGAGCGAAGGAGTGACGAGTCGTGCAGAGGGCAGGCACCGAGGCGCCGAGAGGTGAACCCCAGTTTGGTTTCCAGCTGTGAAGCCTCACTTCCGCCGCCTGCAAGTTTCGGGCGGCCGCCTTTCCTCCCAGGCTGCTCCGCGCCGGCCGCGCCTTGCGATTGGCTGAGCCGCCCCGGCGGCGGCGGTTGCCCGGGTGACGGAGCGCGGACTGGGTGAGCGCTGTGTTGGCCGCGGAGCAGCAGGTAAGCGGTGCCCCAGCGCGCAGGGCCCTCCATCGCCGCCGCCGGCCCCGCAGTCCGGTTCGGGAGGGGCAGTGGCGGGGCGGAGGGCGGAGGGCCGAGATTCCCTGACCCCTTGTCTCGAGGAAACCCCCGTGTGCATGCTCCCGCCTCTCGCCCGCGGTCCAGGGCTCTTACCCGCAAGGGCCTGAGCTGGCCGCCCGCGCATCCCAAGGGCCAGCCCCCTGCTTCCCGAAAGTTTGGCTTCCGGCTGTGAAGGTCCCTGACCTCTGCTGCAGGGGGCCAAAATTGGAGGGGCCTCCCCGCCTCGGTCCGGCGGGGTAGTGGCGGTGCGAGCAGAGGGCCTGGGGCTTTTCGATCGCCCCTTCATTTTATCAACCAGCTTGCCCCCCAGACACCCAGACCGGGTTTAGCTTCACAGAATGAAGCAAAAACACGGGGCTTGCTGTGCGAATTCGTCACCCGCCCAAATCCCGTCGTCTTTACTTTATCCAGCCAGCTTCCAGGCCCTAAATCTTTCAGGAATTTTGACGCTGCGGCGCAACTGAAGTCTTCCCTAGCGTCCGCAGGAGTTAGAGCCCTCAAATTCGAGTTCTCAAATTCGAATATGTGCAGAAGTCACCCAGGGAGCTTGCTTAAAAGGCAGATTTCTGGACGTTTGGACACCTGCCCGGGTGCTCAGGAGCAACAGGCTGGAGCAGGGGTTTTCCCTTGCACAAACTTCCCAGCAGGTTCTGACTCAGATGGTCTAAATTTGAGGGAATACGGTGCAGTGCTTAGAATCAGCGTGGATTTAAATTCTTACTTTGTCACTTAGGAGCGGTGGCTGCAGCTCAATTGCTTCATCTGTAAAAGGAGAATGTAAATGACATTCACCTCAGGGGTGTACTAGGGACAGTAATGTGAAGCGTTTTGCGTGGTGTCTGGCGTACAATAAACCCTCTGTAAACTATAGCTGTTAGGATAAAAGGCTTAGGAGAGGGGCTGGGGATTTAGCTCAGCGGCAAAGCGCCTGCCTGGCAAGCGCAAGGTCCTGAGTTCGGTTCCCGGTACCGGAGAAAAACCAAAAAAAAAAAAAAAAAGAAAAGAAAAGGCTTAGGAGAAAGTTCTGTAACTGCTAAAAGTGGCAGAACACTACAACACCCCGTAATGGTGTGCGGTGGCTCACATTCACTTCATGGGTCACTAGTCATGGATAACTGCTCTAAAGAAAGGACATTTTTTTAAGCACAGGGATTGGCCAGGTGAGGAAGGGGGAGAAAAAAGGTTTCCAGGCAAAGGAATTGTATGTGCAAAGGCCCTGAGGCCAGGAGGAGCCTAACTTCTCAAAAACAACAAAGTATTCTTATTTCAGGCCTTCCAAAATGCCATCCCCTTGTTCCGGCTTCATTTATTTGTCCAGGGTCTTACTAAATACTCTGCTAGGTGCTGTGGTTACAAAAATTAAATACAACTCTCAGCCTTTAGGGAAAATTTAAATACCGCTCTCAGCTTTTGAAACCTGGTTATAATTATAGGGTAGGATACAGAGATGCCCCCATGGAGAAAGAATCGCCTTGATGAGGACAAGGAGAGGGAGGGCGTTTCAAGGGAGCTTCCGGAAGCAGGTCAAGCTGGGACCAAGTGAGAATTGCTGAGTCAAGTTTGCCCAGGAGGCAGGCGCCCATTAAATCGCGGCTTGGAATGGGGAGGAAGTGCGTTTCAGGGGAGCAGCCTGGTTCGCATGTGCAGGGGCTGAGGCGGTGAGAGGTACCAGGAGGCCGGCGGGGTCCAGAGAAAGGCCGGCGGGCTGAGTGCTTCAGACAGTGGCCGACTTTCTTCTCACAGCTTAGAGGAGAGAGTCGTTCTGGCTCACGGAGTCAGGGCTTCATCAGGGTCAGTTGGCTCCGTGCTGTGGGGAGACAGAGGGACAGAGGCAGACTGGCGTCCCAATGTCCCCTCGGGGCTCCCCCCAGCGACCGTGCTTCCTGCCGTCTCCCAAAGTTTCCACCTGTACCTGGTGACCAAGGCTTAGGGGTGCAGGCTTTGGGTGGCCTTTAGGACCCAAACCATAATCCTTAGTAAATGTGATCTTCCTGACCTGGCTGAAAACATAAAGTCATGGACTCACTCGTTCTCTTGTTTTTATTTTTTGAGACAGACTCTCGCTATGCAGTTCAAGCTGGCCTTGAACTCACTGTGTGGCCCAGGCTGGCCTTGAACTCACCACGATCCTCCTGCCTCAGCCGCCTGAGTCTGGGATTGCAGGCGTGTGCCACCTCGCCGGGCCAGACTCACGCGTAGAACTGCAGGGGCTCTGATGAGTCCTGTGTGTTATCCTCCAGATGAAACTGGCTCTGAGTCCGGGCGACTTGCCAGTGGTGGCACCAGTAGTTCGGAGCCCAGACCCATTGGCCCTCAGGAGGTGGCCACGGGCCCGGCTTTCGGCTCTGCCCGCCTGTGTCCCGTGGCACTGTGCGAAACACGTGAACCTGGTGGCTTAACGCAGAAAGCCCAGACGCCTGTCCTGGGTCTCGCTGGGCTGGGGTCCAGGTGTTGCGGGCTCCTTCCCGACACTCGGGCAGGGTCACCCCGGCCTTGGCTGCCTCTGCAGGCTCCTCGCCTCCTCTCCTGACTCCCTCCACCCCGGAGCCCGTGGCAGGGACGTCCTTCTCGCGTCTGCTGTGATGCAGCCCCCCGCCTCCTGCTCCTCCCCTGGGTAACCCTGGCTGCCTGTCACACAGGTCCCCAGGAGCCATCACTGGAGTTCCCGCTCCCTGCCCCGTTGGATACCTCGGGGTGACGAGGACGCCGGGTCTCATCTGCTCGCCTCGCGGGGACTCGCTGTGGACTCCTGGCAGCGCCATGGGCGACGTCCTGGCTCACGAGTCAGAGCTGTTGGGACTCGTGAAAGAGGTGGGTGCGGGCGGCCCAGAGCCCCTGGGCTTCAGAGATGCCGCCGCTTCGGTGCCTTGTGATATCTCGTTACCGCTCCGCTCACCTCTTCATCTTCCGTTCTGTAATTTTCCACCTGTTATTTTCTCTAAATAGCGCAGCGCATGTTCCAAACAGAGGTGACCACCGCGTGCTGCGCCTGAAGCTCACCGGTGACGCCGCCTGTACTTGAATGACTTTCTGTGACCTGTTCTGTGTCACAGGCTTTATTTCTAAGTCCACTTCAGATGACAGATTCCCAGGGGTGTGCAATACTAAGTCAAAAGCCATTCAGGCCTCCTGCTAGGCATCCGACCTGTTCAGACTGCAGCACGTAGCACTTTATTTTCTGTTAGTGACAGTCAAGCCACTCATAGAGTCCTTCTAGAAGTCCTTCTATATGTTTTTTATTTTGGACAGAGTCTCGCTAAGTTGTCCTGGTGGGACTCGAGCTTGTGATCCTCCTGCCTCAGCCTCCTTCAGTGCTGGAATTATGCTGTTCCTTTTTAAAGGCTCGCTGAGGTGTAACTGACAAAAATACACATATTTAAGGCATAGAGCGTATGCTTTGATACACCTCGTGAAATGATCACCACCATCAAGCTAATTAATACACCTGTGGCCTTGTATATACACTTCCCTATTGCTCTTTTGGTGGTAAGAACCAAAATCTGCTCTCTTAGCACACTTTCAGTACACGGGTCAGCGCCGTCAGCTGCAGTCCCCGTGTTGAATATTAAGCCTGCAGGCTGTGCTCATCTCACTTGAGTGGAACTTTGTACCTTAGGCCAACATCTCCCCATTTTCCCGACCCCTGGCAACCACCATTCTACTCTACTTTTGTGAGTTCGACTGCATTTTATATGAGTGAGATTATGCAAGTCCCTGTACTCGGGAGGCAGAGGCAGGAGGATCGCTGCAAGTCTGAGGCCAGGCTGTACCACATAGCGAGACCCTGTCTGTAAAACAAAACAAACAGACAAACAAAAGCGAGATCATGCAGTGTTTGCCTTTCTGCGTGTGGCGTTTTTCACCTAGCGTCCGTCCTCTAGGTCCATCTGTGTCTCCACAGGGCACAGTTTCCTGAGGTTGGTGAATGCTCCATTGTGTGTATGTACCGCATTATTATTATTACCGCTACTACCACTGCTGCTGCTTGCAGTACTGGGGATTGAACCCACAGCCTCACACTGAGCTCCATCTCAGCCTTTTGAAAATTGTTTTTTATTTTGAGACAGAGTCTTGCTAAGTTGCCCAGCCTGGCTTGAACTTGTGATCCTCCTGCCTCAGCCTCCCAGAGTGCTTGGATGACAGCTGTGCTCCTAGCTAGCTGCACCCAGCTACACGCTTTTCTTTCATCTCTCAGCGTGGCTTTTGCAAGTGAGGCTGTGCTGTGCGTAGGAGTACAGGTGTCTGTCTGAAATACTGATTTTCAGTCCTTTCCATAGGTACCCGGCAGTGGGATTGCTGGATCAGGCGCTAGTTCCATTTTTAATTTTTTGAGCCCCTCCCACCACGTACCATTTTCCATACTGGCCATTTGCACCCCCACCCACAGCGTACAAGGAGTCTCTTCTCTCCTTCCTGCCAACGGTTGTTACCTCTCCTCTTTTATTATTTATTTACTTATTTTTGGTAGCGGGAGTTGAACTCACAGTGTTGTGCTTGCCAGGCGAGCACTGTGCTGCTGAGCTATATCCCTGGCCCCCTCTGCTCATTTAGATAATAGGCGTTACCAGGTGAGAGGTGATATTCCACTGTGGTTTTGATTTGCAGTTCTCTGAAAATTGGTGATTTTGAGCACTTTATTTATTCTGTATTTATTATTTGCTTATTTAGTTAGTTATTTTTTGACACAGGGTCTTGTTATATAGTCCAGGTTTACTTTCAACTCACTGTGTAGCCTAGACTGGCCTTGAATTTGAGGCAACCCTCCTGCCTCAGCCTCCTGTGTGTTGGGTCCAGTGTTGAGCCCTTTGATGTACCACTGACCTTGTGTGTGTCTTCTTTGTAGAAATGTCTGTTCAGGGCCTTTGCACGCTTATTAATTAGACCGTTTGTTTTGTGCTGTTGTTTATGTTCTGTTTTGCAGTATTTAGATTTTGCTGAATTTGAGGACACTTTGAAAACATTTTCAAAAGAATGCAAAATAAAAGGAAAACCATTCAGTAAAGCAGCAGGTGGCTCCTTAAGGGACTCCAGGTCGTCGGCCGTCCAGGTAAGGTCTCTCCCGCTTTCATCCCTGGGGATGACCAAGGTGCCCCAGCTGGAATACACGCTGCTGTGGAGAAGCACAAAGTTGCACTACTTGGGTCACTTTAGACCCCGCAGTGTCCCTGGGTGAATGGGGATGGCCTCTGCATAGTGTGTGTCACACGGAGCGCTGGCTTCAGGCTGCTTCACGCCCATCTCCTCAGTCCCTGCCGCCCAGGGCCGGGCATGGGCACCAGGAAGAGCAGGCCTGCACCCCGGCCCAGTCCCTTTTGCACTGAGCTACCAGACACAGGGTCCTGGTGGATGTCGCAGCAGCCTGCCCGGCCACCGCGCCCAGCCAACAGGGTAAATGGTGCTAATACCACCGAGCTGCGTAATTCAAAATAGTGTAGGTGGGAAATTAGTGCAGGTGGTGCACACCTGGAATCCTACCTGCTGGGAGGCTGAGGCAGGAGGATTGCAACTTCAAGCCCAGCCTATGAAACTTAGTGACTTAATGAGATACTGTCTTCAAATTTTTTTAATAAAAGGGGGCTGGTTAGGGATGTAGTGCTAGGGAAAAAAAAAGACTATTTACATTGTTGGGAAACAGAGCTCTAGAACTTACTCATCCTGCACATCTGAAAACTCCACATCTGTCAGCTCTCCTCTCTCCCTCCCCTTGGTCTTTGCCGTCAGACATTTTGCTTTCCATTTTGCTTTCTGGTGCCGGGCATTGAGCCCAAGGCCTCGCACACCACCCAGCGAGGAAAGTGCTCTTCCACTCAGCTGTAGCACAATGCCGTCGTCGTCGTTGTTGTTCTGTTGTTTTGAGACAAGAACTCATTGTTTTGTCCTGACTGGACTCGAACTTTGATCCTCCTGCCTCAGCCTTCTTAGTAGTTAGGATTACAGGCATGGCCACGGTGCCGGGCTCTCTGTAAATTGGACTGCTGGGACTTTGTGACCGGCTTATTATTCTCAGCATAATGTCCTCAGGATTCTGCAGTGAGGTAGTAAGTAATGAGATGTAGGAACTTTTTTTTTCCCCCAGTACTAGGGATCGAACTCGTGACCTTGCGCTTGCCGGGCAGGCGCTGTGCCGCTGAGCTAAATCCCCAGCCCCACGTAGGAACTTTTCAAGCTTGGAGAAGTTCGTCTGGTGTGCAGACCATATCTTATTTACCCACCTTCCCCGGTGGGCATTTGGCTGTTGCAAATAATGCTGTTATACAGGCATGATTGAAAAATACGGTGAATGCTTAAATCTTAAAGAGTAACTTATCACAGTAAAAGACACAACGCCAAGAGTGATGGGATAAGTGCATTTGTAGTAAGGGCGAGGATTTTGAGGGCAGTGTGTGTTTTACTATAATAATATTATATTATTATATTATTTAAAATTAAAATTATATTATTTTAAAATCATCTTCACTGATCAAATGTTTGTGGCAATTTCTGTCAAATAAAAACACGACAGTGCGTCCTCATCACCCTGTATACCAGGGCTGGCGGCATGTGACTTCTGGCTCTTCCCAGCATCAACCAGCAGGAAAGGGAACCGTTTGGAATTAATTCCAGACATCAAGGCAGCCACAGCAGCACAAGTAAAGACACTCACGAAAGAAGACACGAAAGAGGACTCCCAGAGCTGCTTCAGAGAGTGGCGAGAACAATGGGATAAGTGTGTTTGAAGCCAGGGGATACTAATGGCAATGTGTCTTTTACTGTAGAAAACACAACAAAAGGGGCTGGGGATGTAGCTCAGCAGCACTGCGCCTGCCTGGCAAGTGCAAGGTCGTGAGTTCGATTCCTGGTACGGGAAGAAAAGCAGAAACAAAAGCAAACAAATAAAAAATTAAACACAACAAAATAAACCTCAGAACCCCAGTTCACCTATTTTTTGATCATACCTTGTGGGTGTCCAAATATCTCTTCAAGATCTTTTCAGTTTTCACAGATATATACCCAGAAGTGGGCATCCTGTAGTTCCATTTGGGACAGGAAGTTTGTTTTGAGACAGGATCTCGTTATGTAGTCCAGGCTGGCCTTGAACTCATGGTGATCCTCCTGCTTCAGCCTCCCGAGTGCAGGGATTACAAACATGCAGCACCATGCCCAGCAGTTAGTTGTGTTTTTAACTTGTTGAAGAATTGCCAAGCTCTTTTACACAGTGGTTGTACCATTTACATCCCCACCAGCAGTGCATGAGGGCTCCCGTCTTGTCCACATCTTCACCACTCCTGTAATTTTCTGTTTTGTTTTGGATAGTAATATCCCAAAGGGTTTGAAGTGTGGTGTGTGGTACCCTGTCATTCTGATTTGGATTTCTCGCATGTTTGGGGGTCCACTTTTCTTTAATGACAGACCCTGACACTTTCTGCCCCTCCATTCAAGAAGTGTGCCACCATGATAGATTTCCCAGACAAAGCAGTGTTTCAGCCAGGCACGGTGGCACACACCTGTAATCCTAGCACTCAGTAGGCTGAAGCAGGATTGCTTTAAGTTTGAGGCCCGCCTGGGCTACATAGTGAGTTTAAAGTTAGCTTGAATTACATAGTGAGACCCTGTATGCACCTGTACTCCCCACCCCACAAAAAGACAGTGTTTCAGCAGGACACGCTCAGTGTCAGTGGCCTCTAATGCACGGTGTTGCCAGGCAGAGGCTGAAGGGTGTGTTCACGGTCACCAGTGGTGGTGCCCACACTGTCTGGTGTTGGTGATGCTGGCTTTGACCACGGTGTGCAGAGGATTGTTACGCTGTGATCAGGTAGTCACAGCAGTCTGCTTTACGTGAGGGATGATTTAATCTTTTTTTTTTTTTTTTGTCTTTTTGAGACAAGGTCTCATTACGCGGTTCAAGCTGGCCTTGAGCTCACTTTGTAGCCCAGGCTGGCCTCGAACTCACAACAATCCTCCTGCCTCAGCCTCCCAAGTGCTGGGATTACAGGCATGCACCACCACCCCCGGCTGAGGGATGATTTAAAATGCAGGGACCCTTTAGTATGAATGATGAGCCAGTACAGACGATGGATGTGATTCTAATGACACGGCAGCGACTTTTGGTCCCTGGGATACAAACACAGAACTCGCGCAAACTGTCAATGGGCCGTCGGAGGCGTGGCCTCTGCCGAGCCATGCTAGGAAGACAGTGTGACTCTAAGCCTTGAAATACTGCGGGGCGTGTGCTCAGTGCCGCTCAGGAGATCAGGAAGCACCTGGGCCGCCCCTCTCCGGGCAAGGGCCCCAGCAGCTCCCAGGGTGGGGTGGGGTGGGGTGGGGAGCTTTTGTAAGACAGGCGAGACGTGCCTTCCTGTGGTATCTTCAGCGGGAGCTTGCTTGTGCTCCAGACATTTCCATTTTATGATGTTCACAGCTTGATGATACACAGAACGAGTAGCCGAGCAAGTAACAGGCCCGCACGGAGGTTACATGGGGGTCATTTTTAAATATGTAGAAAACAGTGGGCAAATACTGGCGGTGCTGGGTGGGGTCTGTGACGCTCGGGCAGCAGAGCAGAGTCCGGGTCTGGCCCTCGGCCTTCGCTGCAGACAGGAAGACAGCGCAGCCCTAACACAGGACTCTTGCGCTTCTGGCTTCTGTCCGTGTCACAGCTGCGCGGTGGCCTCTGTGAGGCGGCCGCGTCACCAGCCCCTGCTGTCCGCAGGGCTCTAAGAAGCTGGCCTGTTCCCGTCACTGTGTGCTGTGGCCCGCTGGTCCCGAGGTGACTCGGTTGTCCATGGGCTGTGCTGTGTGGCCTCTTCCGAGGGCTCGGGTCTGGTCCCGGGAAGGGCTGGGAACCCGGCTGTGGATCTGGGACGCTGATCCCTCGTGATCATTCACTGGTCATTCTAAACCTGCCTCTTAGCGTGGATTTGGTGGCTTGAACAGGTGTCTGTGTGTTTCTACACATTTAATTTGTTTAGAGAATTATTTTAAATTTCAGTTTTGGTTTCTTCCTCTAGTCTACTGGTTTTTCAAGGAAAAGTTCTTTTCCATGCATTTGCCTGTTTTCCTACATGCAAATGTCATTTTTCTTGTTATTGATTTGTAAGTCTATTTTATCTTTAGTCAGAAACGATCCTCAATAATATTTTCTTTTTTACTTTTTTGGGCTGTTTTATGGTCCTCATGGAATCTACCCTGGATTATGCTCTGTGTGGTGATGATAAAAATGTATAGCCGGCAGGTGTTGGGTGGAATATTCTGTGGATGCCCTTTAAGCCCATCTGTTCTCATTTTCAGTTTAATTCCGCTGCTTCCTTGTTGATTTTCTCCCAGGTCCCCGTGTCCTTAGCTCTGCAGCGGGGCACGTGGGTGCTGCAGGCCTAGTGGGCTGGGGTGCGGGGTGCGGGGAGAAGCAGCCACCTTCCCAGTGGGGTTGTGTCGTGTCTCCTGTAGAAGGAGCTCCTGGCTGCCTTCGATGGCGGGGACCAGAAGGTGTTCTTCCGCCTGTGGGAGGAGCACATCCCTCGTGCCATCCGGGATGGGGATGCTGGGGCGCAGAAGCTGGAGTTCTACCTGCACATCCACTTCGCCGTCTACCTGCTCAAGTACCGTGCCGGCCCGCAGGTAAGTCAGCTGGGCCCCAGGCTGGGGTCACCTTGAGCAGGTTGTCAGGAAGCACTGTGTCCTGAGAAGCGATTTCCCACCCCATGCCTGGCATCGTGCCTGGCATCATGCCTGGCAGTCTTTCTCTCTCTCTTCTTTTTTTGAGATGGAATCTCACCATATAGCCCAGGCTGGCCTCAGACTCATAGCAGTCCTCCTGCCTCAGCCTCCTCTGAGTGCAGGGATTACAAGTGCACACCACCACACCCATCTTATTTTCTAATTTATATGGAGTCTCAGGACACAGGAGAGTGGATATGTGTTGTCCCTGGGATGTTTTATTAGGGGTGACTTTGAGGTGGTGTCAGAATGGCTGGCAGCAGTGTGCCCACCAGGTTGCCCGGGCACGATGCCAGTGACAGGGCTGGGCCCCAGGGACCCCATCTGGAGCCGGAGCCCTCAGACAAGCATCTTCTTCCAGGACAAGCGGGAGCTGGATGAGAGGATTTCCTATTTCAGATCCTTCCTGGAGACCAGAGGAGCGGCACTGAGCCAGACCACAGAGTTCCTGCCCTTCTACGCCCTTCCCTTCGTGCCCAACCCCCTGGCGCACCCCTCCTTCAAGGAGCTCTTCCAGGTAGGTGGCAGCTCTGACCAGGCAACTGTGGGTCCACTTGTGGGATCTCAGTGATACATAAAACCCTAAAATTGCTGGGCATAGTGGCACATGCCCATAATCCCAGCACTCAGGAGGCTGAGGCAGGAGGATCTGTCTCAGTTCGAGGCCAGCCTACACTACATAGCAAGACTCTGCCTCAAGAAAACAAAACAAAAAAACCCTCTAAAATCTATTCTCATTGTTATTGGTTTGGTTTGATTTGGTGTGGTTTTTTGGTTTTGAGACAGCACCTAACTATGTAGCCCAGGCTGGCCTGGAACTTATGGTGATCTTCCTGCCTCAGCCTCCTGAGCAGTGGAATTATCCATGTGTGCCACCCTGCCCAGCCTCATTATTATTTTTACTATAGCCATAATTTATTTTATTTTTTTTTATAGCCCTAATTTATTTAGTCCATTTCCTATTGGGTGGTTTATTAGTGTTGGGTTTACTTTTTGGTCATCCTATACTGTGATGTGTTTTCTGGTTCATGTAAACCTGAAAGAATCACAGCACTCAGAAGGCTGAAGCAGGAGAATTGCCATGAGTTTGAGGCCAGCCTGAACTGCATAGTGAGACCCTGTCGCAAAAAAGAAACCCAAAAAGCAACCTGCAATAGACACAGAATATTCACACAGTAACACTATCTGTAATAGAGAAGTTGGAAGCAACCCAGTTATACGTCACTGAGAGCATGCATAAATAAATGTCACTGTTAAGGTACACCTATGAGAATGAATAAACTAAGCCACATATAGGCGAACTGTAACCAGATGCAAGAGGCACCGTGCTGTGGGAGCCCCTTCCTACACCCACCCGATAAACACAAGGAGCTTTTCCGAACACGCATACCCAAGTCAGCATAGCTTTACAAGATGGGCTCGGTGCAGGTCCCTGTAACCCCAGCAGTCTGGGAGGCAGAGATGTGATCTCAAGTTCAAGGCCAGCCTGGGCAATTTAGTTAGACTCTGCCTCAAAATAAAACATAGATGGCAAGCGCAAGGTTGTGAGTTTGATTCCTGGTACCAGAAAAAAAAAATTGAAAAAATTAAAAAAATAAAACATAGAAAGGGCTGGGGGTGCAGCTCAGGGGTCAGGCGTCTGCCTAACGTCGGGGAGGCCCTGAGTTAACCCCCAGAGCTGCAACAGAACTAAACAAACACCATCCACTGTTACAGAAAGCAAGTGTTCTCACCTGCTGGACTGGCAATTTAAACGCTGTTTTAAGACGTGATCCAGTAAGATGAGCTTCCGGGGCTGTTCAGTTCTGTGAAGTTTACCCCTTGGGTTGACTAGAGTAACCAGCACACAGGAGCAGGATGGTTTCTGCTGTAATTGCCCCAAAGAACTGCTCGTGTTGCCCATTTATCACCAGTGCCTGCAGCCTAAGCCCTGGCCACCTTGCTTCCCTTTTGTTTGAAAAGAGTGCTCAAGCTGGACACGGTGACACACTCCTGTCGTGCCAGCACCCTGGGAGGCAGAGGTGAGAAGACTGAAAGTTTGATTCCAGCCCAGGCAGTTTAGTGACTTAGCAACAACTTGACTCAAAACAACAACAACCAAATAAAAAGGGGCTGGAAATGTAAATCAACGTGAAGACCTTGGGCTCACTTCCTAATACCGAAAGGACATTCAGGTTGTTTGCTTTAACAAACTCTTCTTGCACCATAGTTTTTTGTTTGTTTGTTTGTTTGTTTGTTTGTTCTGAGACAGGGTCTCACTATGTAGTCCAGGCTGGCCTTGAACTCACTATGGAGTCCAGGCTGGCTTCAATTTTATGGTACTCCTCAGCCTCCCAAGTGCTAGGGTTACAGCTGTGTGCCACCACGCCCAGCACCATAAAATACTCTTTTGGTCACACTAAAGCCTCTTAACCCAGACTGACATAAATCGCGTCCTCCATCCCTAGGTGGCTGTGTCCTTCCTCGGCCTTGGGGATCCGCCTTTCCCCTGGGCTAGGTAGAGAGTTCTGGTTTTGCCCAGGACTTACGGGGCTTCGTGCATGTGCTGTTCTGTGTCTTTCAACAACCCTGGAAAATTGTGTGTGTCTCCTCTGTTACCCTTCCCATCCTCCATCACCTCCGCTGGGCATCTGATCACAGGTGTATCAGACTTCTCATTACACCTCCATATTTACTTTTTCATTTTTTAAAAATTGTGCTCAAATACACTTAACAGAATGTGTCGTGCTGACCGTCTGAGGTGTCTGTCTCAGTAGCGCATTGTGTGTCCATGCTGTGGAACCTCTTCATCTTTTAACAGCTCATATTTTCTGTCTCTTGATCTTTCTGAGTGATTTGTTTACCTCTGTCTTACAGTTCATAGATTCACACACCCGCTGTGTCCAGTCTGCTCTCTAACAATACCATTAAATTTGTAATTTCAGTTAATCTTTTTTTCTCTCTCTTTCTTTCCTTTCTTCACTTCCTCCCTCCCTTCCTTCCTTCCTTTGAGACAAGATCTCACTATGTAGCCCAGGCTGGTCTTGAACTCAAGGTGATCCTCCTGCCTCAGCCTCCTGGGTGCTGGGGTTACAGGTGTACACCACTACACCTGGCTATAAACTTTTTTAATGGAAGTTTTTTCTGGCTTTATTCACATTTGTCTGATGCTTTACTGTCTAATTTCTTTACATAGTAAACATTTATTTTGTATTCTCAGTTAATTTTAGTATCAAATGCCTTTGTAGATTTGATTATTTCCTTTGTTTTTTCATTTGCTTGCTTTGTTTTTAGTCTTGACAGTGAGTTTGTTTTCCCTGGGACTGGAGGGACTTCTTTGAGGCCTGGTCCAGTTTGGCTCTCTCGGGAGAGATTTGCATTTGACCCAGGTGTTTGAAACTAGGTGATTTTCTGGAGGTTTGGGGGCCCACACAGACAGCGTGAGTCTCAGCTGTGGTCTGTTGCGCGACTCACACGAGGCTCCCGCCCTTCCGCCCTTTCGTCCGGGTGCTTGGGTGGGAGCAGGCGCGTTTCCTGTGCTCCTCGCGGAGTGGCTTATTCGTCCTCCGCGGGTGCCGAGCTGCCTCCCTTGGGCTCGGGGTGCACCCTGGGCCTCCTGTCGTGCGCGCCATGGCAGCCCTGCTGCCCCCCTCCCTGCCCAGCCGCACGCAGCCCCGAAGGTCAAGGTCCGGGCCCTGCAGTCACCCTGAGGGCCGAGTCTCCCACGCGCCCTCTCTCAGGAGTCCTGCCCGAGGTCACCTTCAGCCTCCACAGTTCTTTCCTCGCCGCTCAGGTGTGCGTGAAGAGCCAGGCTCTCAGCTGGGGGTGTTCGTTGTTTTCATTGCTTTTTCAGACTGTCCGCCCTGCAGCGCCAACAGAATAGGAAACTTGTCGTCCAGTGTCATAGTTACTCTCTCGTTTTTCGACCCAGTACCTGACGCTCACACGTTAAAGAAGGAGTTTACCTCGGCTCACAGTTTGGAGAAGTTTCAGTCGATAGCTGGCTGGCTCCAAGGCAGGGCAGCAGGGGAAATGTAGTACTGGGAACTGAACCCAGGGCTTGCAACTGAGCTATATCCCCAGCCCTTTTTACATTTTTTATTGTGAGGCAGGGTTTTACCAAGTCACTAAATCACCCAGGGTGCCCCCAAACTTGTGATCCTCCTGTCTCAGCCTCCCAGAGTGCTGGGATTACAGGTGTGCACCACCACGCCAGGCTTATCGTTTCCCTCCCAATGAGTGTTATTTGAGGTAAATAACTCATTTTTAAGGAGCAAATCAAACTAAAACTATATCCCAATGCTTGCTTGACCTGTTAGGAGATATTTATGGCAGGCCACAGCTTCTGTCCTTTCTTCTCACCCTGCCGGGTTCTACAGAAACAAGTCCCTTTCCCGAAACCGTCTGTGACTTAGTGATAACTGTGTGCCTGTCTGCGCCCTGCACTCCCCGGCCAATGGGATTCGTTTTTGGTATTCAGCGAGGAAAGGTCCTGGCGTGCTTGTGTTTAAATCCCGTGGAACGTTCTGGCTGTGCACAGTGACTGCGCCCTGCTGCGGCCGTTGAATCGCCTGTGAGAGCGTCCCTCAGTCGCGTGTCCGCTCCCACCGCCGGCGGGGCCTCTGGCTGTGGCTTCCGCGTTGTTGGACCCGACGACGGTAGTCGTCTGGTGCGCTTGTTGGTGTCTGGCACATGAGGGTTCTTATCTCTTGTTCCTTTGGTTTTTTCACTTCAGGATTCCTGGACTCCAGAGTTAAAGTTGAAGCTGGAGAAATTTCTAGAGTTAATTTTTAAAGCCAGTAACACGCCCAAGCTTTTAACAATCTATGTATCCTTTTCACACAAACGAGACCAGCTGCAGTTAGCATGGCCAGGAGCCAGGGCGCCTCAGGGGCGGGGACAAGGTCAGGATGCCACAGTGTAGAGATGTGCCACTGTCACCCTCACCCAGTTCCAGTGGGGGCCCTCAGAGTACAGAGGGGACAGTAGGCCAGTGAGTTGCCCCCGGTGACAGATCTCCTACAGTTGGTAGTCTGTCAGGACATCTCTCATTTGGAATAAGCAGGTGTCCAAAGTTATTTCACACCAAGCCAGGCATAGTGGCACACTCCTGTAACCCCAACACTCTGGGAGGCTGAGGCAGGAGGATTTCACAACCAGCACTGTATGCCGAGCCTGTTCTCCTGAACTTCTTTCTCATCCCAGAAGGAAAATGGACAACACAACAAAGGTGAGTCATCTGGTAGAAGCACTACAGGCACAACGTGGCCGGGTCAAGTTTTAAACTGGGAGATGGGGACAGAAATGCAGAGAATTTGTGGCTCTGGAAATGAGGGCTGCAAAAGCTTCAATGTTCACAGTGCCTCAGGGCGCACTCTTTAGGACAGTTGTACTGTGAGCTCCTCTTGCATCTGCAATAACCAAGATGCAGAGGCATGCAGGGTCCGGGGAGTGTCGCAGGGGAGCCTCTGCCGCACTCCATTCGGCCACACGGGGCAGTGTAGGTGAGGAAGGGATTATTTTATTTTTTTTGAGACAGGGCATCACTACATAGCCCAGGCTGGCCTCGAACTGTCTCTGATCCTCCTGCCTCAGCCTCCTGAGTGCTGGGATAACGGGCTGGGCCACCAAGCTCAGCCTAGTTCTACATCTTGAAAACTGTTTAAATTTCTCTGCTGGAAACGGCGTGTGATGTGCTTCATGTATTTTATAAGTCTCGATGGCATAATCCTCCTCTCCCAGCAGGGGGCGTTTCGCTACATGAAATTCCTGGCCTGTGAAATGTCATATTTGCCGTTTTCGAAGAACAGTAACATCAGGAAGGACTTTAAACTTTCTGCCGTTGTGTTTTTGTGCTTTTCAGAAAGTGAATCTTTTTTAAAGAAAGGAAATATTCATAAATTGTTTAACTCTGTTTACAGGTGGGTAAGATTTTCAGTTTTGTCCTATAAGGAAGGTTTTGACAGAGTCAGTGAGATAAAAAGGCTGGGAGGCCAGGTGTGGTGGTGCATGCCTGCAACCCCAGCACTCAGGAGGCTGAGGCAGGAGGATTGCCGAAAGTTCACGGCCAGACTGGGCTACATAGCAAGACCCTGCCTAAAAACAAAGAGAACAAGCAGGCTGGGGATGTTTGTTTCTGCCCTCTGTCTCCTCTCCTGTTGCTCTTCTGCCTGTCACCGCAGTGAAATGCCTGAGGCCTTTAACTTGGAATGAGGAAGATTCACTGAGCTCGCACCTCTGGAGACCCCAGAGAGACAGAGGGGCTTGGCCTGGGGCCCCGCCTCCCACCCTGGGGACCAAGTGTGTGGCGCAGGCACCTGTGGGGACGCTCACGGCACTTTGTCCCCAAAGGCTTGTGCGCAGCTCGCAGTGGAAACACACTCTCCCCGGCCCCCCCGTGCCTAGGGTTGCGCGAAGGCGGAGAGTCAGGTGAGACTCCGCCGGCTGAGCGTGAGCGCTGGGAACGCAGACCCAGCCTTCCGGGCTGCGCAGGCGGGCGCGCGCAGGAGTAAGAGCACACCAAGGAGGGGTCCCCCGCACAAGGCCAAGGCCCGGCAGGGCAGACGCTGGAGCCGTCCGCTCCGTGCCCAGCCCGTGGGCCTGCGGGGGGCCACGTGGGCTGAGGGCTCCGGTGACCCGCCACCCTGTAGCTCTGCAGGTGGTGGCCCAGCTGGGGGCCGCTGCAGGGACCCCGCGAGTTCTCAGAGGGAGCCACCAGGCCCCGTAACCTCGCGTCCCGCCTGCTGCAAAGCCAGCGCCCCGTGGCCGTCCTGCTGCGCCCGAGCTGGGGGCCTCGCTGGCTGCGTGGGCGGACACGCGCGTCTCTGACCTCGCAGTGAGAGCACTCTGCCTCGTTCACCCGTGCCGCTCTCAGCGCCCTGGCGCACCTTCCGGCCGCTCCTTTCTTGGCCCAGCTGCAGATTTTTGAGGCGTTTCTGTTCTCCTTTTTGCTCCCGAGGCTCACTATAAAATTGGCTAAAAGCCGCCTGAGCGCCCCATGCCTCGCCTGCATGTTCTGCCGCCTTGGAATCCCCTGGCCAAGTCAAACAGCCATCGCCCTTAAGCTTGGGCTCCTGTGGGGACCCAGGGCACGGACAGAATGCTTCCAGATTTTTCACCAAGCACAGCCTGGCGCAGCACTCCGCTTCCCAGAATCCTCCTTGCGGCCTGACCTCCTGCGCTCCCGCCCCGCTGCGCTGTGCCCTCCTGAGCCCCGCGTCAAACACCTCCTTCAGCTTGGCGCGTGGCGGCGGGGGCAGCGGCTTTCTCTGCCTGCTGCCCGAGACGCCGGTGACCCAGTTCCCAGGCCCTGCACATCACTGGCGTGGGCGGAGTCACGAGTCCGCTCCTTGCTACCAATCTTCCTCACGAACTGTCGCCAGCCCCCAGCCCGGCGGTTCAGATGTGGGGGTTCTGCCGTCTGGGCTGTTCCAGCGCCTGCACCTCTGAGCACTGGGTGGAGATGGCCTCGCACGGTGGCCCTGGGGCTGGAGTGCGGCCCTCAAGGAGAGGCCCCGGTCGCTGGACCCACCCATGGCCCGGGGGCCCTGTGCCGGTTTCCCCACACCCGGCGCAGCTGCAGGCCTGGGTCCAGCTGGGCCCTGGGAGGCCGCCCTGCAGCGCCTGGAAGTGCATCTTCCTGCGGAGTGGAGCAGCGGACTTCGGCCGAAACAGCCCTGCTCTGTGATGGTTCGTCCGCGTGGCCCGGTCAGGCCGTGCCCGACCCGCACGCGGAGGAGTCTGGCGATCGGATCAGCTCTGGGATCTCATGTCCCTCCGTGTGTCCTGGGGTCCTCAGGACATGGTGGCAGGGTCCGGTGGAGAAGGCCCTGGATGGCAGCAGGAGGAAGCTGTCGCTTTTTCTAAGCCAACCTCTGAAGTGACTGTCATTTCCGCCGCATTTAGTTCATTACAAGCCAATTCCTAGGGCAGCCAGAGGAGGAGGATTGCGTTCCACGTCATGCCGGGGTGGAGGGGTCAGACATTAGAAGCCACAGCCGCCTGTGCCTTGGTGCTGGAGAGCCAGCCTGAGTTCCCAGCTGCGGCCCCTGCGGCCCTGTTCAAAGTGGGCCTGGCGTCCCAGGTGGCAGGGGCAGAGAGCCTTCCCTGTGGCTCCCCTCAGGGTCCAAGGGAGGCCGAGCTGTGCAGATAGGAAACCAGGGCCCGGGAGTGTGAATAGGAGCCCCTGTGCTTCTCCGCAGCGCTTCCCTTTGGGGTTGCAGCAAGGGAGCCGCAGTTTCCGAGTGGCCCCAGGTTTGCTTTTAGCAGGGTTTTCTGAGCGCAGCTGGCAGGATGTTGGTGCAGTGGGGCTCGTCGGGCACAGAATGCACCTGCACCTGAGGAAACTCCACAGTGCAGTGTTGCCAGCAGTGACAGCCACCTGTCACCCACTTGTCCCTTCCACAGCCAAGGCCGCTGGCTGTGGAAATTCTAAACTCAGGTGTTACTTAAATGGAATGGTTGGGTAATAATATTCTATATGTCTTGATCATCAAATCTCACGGATGACGTTTCCATAAGCTTTTGAAGAAGGTAAGAAAATATTGTAGTAGAAAATTCTCTTGCCAGGTGTGGTGGCGCATACCTGTCATCCCAGCACTTGGGAGGCTGAGGCAGGAGGATTGCCATGAGTTCGAGTCCAGTCTGGGCTATGTAATAATAGTCACCACTTCCTGTTCACCTGCTCGGGACACCCACTGTGCTGAGCACTTTGACTGTTTCTTTCATTTAATCTTCACAATAATCCTTCAGGGTACATATGGTCATCCCCGTTCTACAGGTTAAGAGGTGAGGGTCAGGCAAGCTAAAGATTTTGCCTGCGCTCACCTAGCAAGAAAGTGGTAGAGATTTGAGCCCAGAACTTCATCATTTTTAAGTCTCTCTCTGTATCCATGAAATCTGCTCTGAAATGCGGCTTTAAGTACCACAAGTGGCTGGGTCGGTAGATGTCAGTTACCGGGAGGGTGCAGTGATCTTGATCTCCTGAGTGGGGTGTTCGTGAGAGGGAGGGACGTGTGCTTCAGTTTGGATCTGCAGTGTCCGCCCCAGGACTGGGGCCACAGGGAGGGCCCCCAGCCTCTGGCGCCCGCGAGGGGGCGGGGCCGTGGGAGGCGGGGCTGGGGGAAGGGGGTCAGGTCACCGGGTTGCAGGGCAGGTTCTCTGCGTCCCGGCCACCGCGGGCAGGGGCCTCTGCTGCTTGTTGCTGCCACGATGTCCTGCTGTGCCACAGGCCCAAAAGCCGTGGGCCAAAGCCTGGGATCCCCAACACTGGGCCAGAACCAACCTTTTCCTGCTTTACCTTAATTATCCCAGGTGGTTTTTCACAGCACGGGACACTGACCGGCACGGCCAGCTCTGGCAGAGTGCCGGCTCTGACGGGGTGGCCTGGCCTCATCTCTCCAGGCTGCCCCTGGGCCCCCCTCCCACCCCCGGCAGAGAGCTCTGTGCCTTCCTCTTTATCAAACTGTAGAAGGAGCAATGAACTCTTACCTCATCCTGGATCTTTCTTTTTCCACTTTAGTCAAGCAGCCCTAACTTTTAATTAAAATGAGAAACCGTCCCACAGATAGGACGTGGCCCTCAGACAACCTCATAATGCAGAAACCGAAAAAGACTCAGGTTTCGTTCATCCATTTTGTGAGCTGCATGTAGAAAAACACCAATTTTATTTCCTAGACATGGAGAGAAGCACTAAATGAAATTCCACTCGGTTCAGTCAAGGGAAGAGATTTTGTAGGAAACCGAGTAATGATTCAGTTGAACTTCCAGAAACACGAAATTTTAAATCAGTGATTACAAAGCCTTTTGTAAATACATGTGGCGTGACTCAGAAGGAAAATTGTAAGCACAAATAGTGCCAAGTTCATTGTTAGCTATTTCTTTTTTTTTTTGGTACCGGGAATCGAACTCAGGACCTTGTGCTTTCCAGGTAGGCGCTTGTGCCGCTGAGCCATATCCCCGGCCCACACCAAGTCCATTGTTACGGCAGAATATTCTGAGTGTGGGTGTGGTCATCCTTGGAGAAGACTATAGTTACTTTTTATTTGGTGGTTGTCACCGTCACTGTTCTCACTGGGCGCTGACGTCCGCTCTCTCCTAGAGACGCTGCAGCGACTGCACCAGCAGCTGCTTGAGGCGGAGCGCCGGTCCATGACGTACTTAAAGCGGTACAATAAGATCCAGGCAGACTACCACAACCTCATTGGGGTCACGGCTGAGCTGGTGGATTCTCTGGAGGCCACAGTCAGCGGCAAGATGGTAAGAGAGATCCCCAGGAGTGTATCTGTGTGCCTCTGAATGTGGGTACGGTGAGATCCTACTAGTGGGGTTGCCTGGTCAGGTATGAGGGTCACTATTTTGATAAAGGGTGCAGTCATTTTTCTGAAATGTCAGCAGTGGATCAGAGCCCCTGTTTGTCCGTACACATAGCGAATATCTCTGGGATTAAACCTGGAAATCTGTGCCGGTCTGGTAAGTGAAACTTGGCACCCTAAATGTTTCCATTTACACTCATGTATGAGGCTGAATATATCCTCCTATGCTGTTGGCCATGCCCTTTTTTTGTCAGCTGTCTACCCGCGTCCCTTCCTCCTTCACCTGTCCTGAGCAGGAGGGTGACGTGATCAGGCCTGCCTGCTGGGGGGGCGGTTCTGGCAGCCCTTCCAGGAGTCAGAGGAGGAAAGCTACGGGAGTAAGGGTTGCTCCAGAGTCTCAGACGCCACAGGGAACCCTGAAGTTGAGAACCGTGGACCTCTCGGAGGTCCCTGTGGCAGCCTTTGCGTGTGAGCCCCGGGGAGGAGTGGGGGGACTTCGGCCCGGGCAGGGGCCGAGAGCGTAGCGGGTAGACGACGAGCCTGGGAGTGGGAGGGGGCTGAGTTTTCAGTGTGAAACACACGTGAACGTGCTGTGAGGCCACGGAGAAGGGACAGAGCACGAAGATGAAACACAGGATGAAAAACACGCACGTTTTAGTACGACTGCCGCTCAGGTGATGGATGAGGCCTCTGTCAGTCCTCTGCCACCAGTCGTGAGCCGGGCACACCTGGGCCCTCCCTCGGCCCTCAGTGTGGCAGGGCCAGGACATGCGTCACCTCGCGGGACAGGCCAGGCTCGTGCTACGCAGAGCTTGCAGTTTCCTCGGGAGCCCAGGACTTGAGCCAGACCCTCTGCCTCGACGCCTGCGCTCCTTGTGGCCACAGTGGCTTTCTTTGTTTTTTTCACCTGAATTTACAAAACATAGAGCCGAGTCTGTTATCTTCCACGGCAGGGGAGATGCATCGGGTAGAGGCACCTCACTGGAAGTGTGACATCTCGTGGTCACCTCTGCAGGACACTGGGGTTTTTCCTGCCGGGTCAGGGGTCACATCGGTGTGTGGCTTCCTCCCAGGCACTGCCAGATTCCAGCTAGTGGTTCTTTTTCCAGCTCCCCCATTTCCTCCCCACACCTCACAGAGGCTCTCGAGGGACAGCAGGCCTCCTGGCCCTCCAGGGGGCCACAGCCTCTCACGACGCCCCACATCCCCCTGCAGATCACCCCCGAGTACCTGCAGAGCGTCTGCGTCCGCCTCTTCAGCAACCAAATGCGACAGAGCCTGGTGCACAGCGTGGACTTCACCAGGCCCGGGACGGTGAGGCACTGCCCCCCACCTGTCCCCCAAATCCAAAGTGAGCCCGATGAAGATGGGGAAAGCGTGGGAGGGAGTCAGGCGAGAGGCTGCCCTGGGCCAGCTTGGGAGGGGCAGAAACGCCAGGGAGGAGGAGAGAGGCGCTGTGCCCCGCAGGGGTGGGGAAATGGAAGGAAGCCTCCAGTCTGTTGCTTTAAGAAACAGCCGTGGTAAGCCAGGCATCGTGGAGCACCCTTGTAATCCCAGCACTTTGGAGGCTGAGGCAGGAGGGCCGCTGTGAGTTCAAAGCCAGGCTGAAGATAGTGAGACCCTGTCTCAAAACACCAAAACAAACAAACAAAAAAAAACAACTGCCGTATTGGGGTTGCATGGTCTAAAGCCGGGATTCCTTTTCTTTCTTTCTTTCTTTTTTTAACTTTGGGGGGATAATGGCAAACTTAAAGAAAAGTTGCAGTGATAGCACATAGGACACTGGTGCCCCCTTACCCAGACTCAGCCACCGTTAGCCTTTACCCCATACGCGCCCCACCCTGCACACCAGCACAGCCAGCTTCTCAGCCTCTGGGGGACCAGTTACGTCTATCACGGCCCTCTACACCTCAATACAAAGCGTGTATTTCTTTCTCTTATTTATTATTTTAACAGTACATAAAATCGTACATATTTATAGAATTAGTATGTACTTCTTAAAATTAAGAATAACCCCTGGTGCTAGGCATGGTGGCGCTCGCCTGTGATCCCAGCATGCAGGACACAGGAGTTTGAGGCCAGCCTGGGCTTCGCAGCAAGACCCTGTTATTTAACGAACAATTAGCATCTTCGTTGCCTGGAGCGCCGAGGCCATTTCTTCTCCACTGGCCCTTTCCTGTTTCCTCAGTGGTGCCAGGGGCCTGGGGTCAGACCTTGCAGAGCCACAGGGCTGCTCGGCTTCCCGTCATCCCGAGCACGTCCTTAACCTCTGCTCAGCTTCCCGACATTAACATTCTGGGACAACGCAGTCTCTCCCGGGTGCGTGCGCCAGCGCCACCTGGCTCAGTGCTTGAGCGGCGAGGCCGTGCCCCTCCGGCACCCGTGTGTCAGAGCCGTGGCTTTGGGAGGAGGGCTTGCATGCTGCCGTTAGTGTTCACACACGCAGCCCAGCTTCAGTATGTACAATAAAAGCCACTACAACCCGCCTCATCCTCAAGAGCCTTTGAAGCAGCTTACTGTGACGAAATATAAACACAAGGAATGAGACAAAGATGAGCAAAGAGGGGAGGAGTAAAGGAAAATAAGGGTAGGTAAGGCACTGGGACACAAATCCCTGTCCTGTGTCGCTGTACCCATGGAGAGGCGGGCTTTGGCTTTGGTTCCGAGCTCCCTAGCAGCCTGTGCAAAGAGGAAAACACACGCAGTTAATGATCCACAGTGCTTCAGGCCAGCGTGCGCTGCTCACGTGGCCAGGAGGCTCCGCAGGGCAAGGGCTTCCCGGGGCCACCGCACACCCCAGTGTGGCCCGTTTTGGTGCCAGGCTCTGTGTGCCCCTCAGAGAGCTACTTTTTTTTCACACATCCATCATACTTTTATAGCTTAAAACCAAAATCAAATCCATTTTTTAAAAAGACGGACGGTCGCACAGCCGCTGTGCAGACCCCTGGCGCCGAGGCTGAGGATCATTCAGTCACGAGGTGAGGAGCAGATGTCCCCACGCTCTCGCAGATGTGCCTCAGAGCTGGTGGCCATGTGGTCACTGTGCACCTGTGGACAGTAAGGCAGAGGCCGCACCCTCCTGGCTGTAGAACGTGTAGCCACGGGTCTCAGCACAGAGATCTCAGCAAACCCAGCCTTCTCGGGAGGTGGGTAAACACTGGGAGCCAAGTTTTAGAAAAGTTGTCTCTCTCCCTTCCTCCCTCCCTCTCTCTCTCTGTCTCTGTCTGTCTCTGTCTCTCTGTCTCTCTGTCTCTCTCTCTGTCTCTCTCTCTCTCTCAGTTTCTTATTTATTTTGTTTTTTGAGACGGGGTTTCACTATGTAGCTCAGGCTGGCCTTGAGCTCATTATATAGCCAAGGCTGGCTTCAAACTTGGGGTGATCCTCCTGCCTCAGCCTCCTGAGTACTGGGATCACAGGCATGCGCCCCATGCCCGGCAGACAAGCAGTTTCTTCTTGAGCCTTCGAGGGTTAGGGGCTTTGAGCCACACTCTGAGCCCCCGAGACTCGGCCGAGCCAACTTCTGTGGCCGCTGTCCTGTCGGGCCCGCTCCAGGGCAGGAAGCGGCAGAGGGTGCCAGTCAGAGAGGGCGGCTTTGGTCCTGCCGGCAGCTGGCACAGCAGGGTCTGTGTCTCACAGAACACATCAGTCACCTTTGTCACTGTCCTGCAACTCAGCACCTGCCACATGAGCAGCCCTGGAGCTCAGCATGGGGCCGTGCGGACAGCATCGGCTTGCGCGGGACCCCACCAGCATGTGACCCCGTCCTGTCACGGCGGCGGCTGCCGCACTCCATGGGCACCCTGGCCAGGCCTCGAGAAATGCACCCATTTGGGAAATGAGTTGCTGTGTCCGCTCTCAGGGAACGGAAGTGACAGCCACAGCCCGGCCAGTGCCGCTGCTGCTTGGGCCAGGCAGCTGCGTGTGGTGAGCAGTGTCCCTGGCCGCTACCCATTTGGTGCCAGCAGTGCCACCGCCGGTTTTGACAACACAGGTCTCCAGACACTAGGGGAAGGGGACGTGGGGCTGTGTGGAAGGTACATGGGGGCCACGGAGCAGACACCACTAGGGCCAGGGTGGAGGGCGAGGCCGGCCAAGTCGGCAGGTGAGGAGGAAGGAGGCTGAGGCAGGCAGATCTACAGAGGGGAGGCTGAGGCTGAGGACGGGGTGGTGGCAGGGAGGCCGGAGGAACAGCCCCGGGCAGGATGGTGGGCAGCGTGACCTTGGCTCTGGGACGCGACTCCTGGTCTAGAGCCAAGCGCTTGGCCTTGGGGTCCCCTCACCTGGGAGCAGACGTCACAGTGCTGGAGGCGAGCTGGTCCCCAGGAAGCAGGCGGCCACCACCCCGGGCTGCTGCCACTGCCACGGGGTCTCCGTGTGCCGAGGGCAGTGTGCCAAAAGCTCGCGGACGCCTGGGCTGACTTTAAACCCTGGACGGCTTGCGGGAACCCTGCAGATCAAGCGCTCTGCAGATCCGCTTCCGTGCGGTCAGCGCGGTCGGGCCACACTCACGCTGTCTGCTTTCTCTTCCTCCCTGCAGGCCTCGACCATGCTGCGCGCCTCCCTGGCCCCCGAGTAAGTCGCTGCCCTGGGGAACTTTATTAACAGGAAGTGGAGTCAGGAGTAGCTCTGTAAACACGAGGCAGCCCAGCCTCGGGGAACAACTAAGCACGACAGGAGGTGCCCGCGAGTGTGAGCCTCGTTAGCTAGACTGTCTTCTCGCGTTACTTCCCTGCGTAAGGTAGCATCAAATGGGGAAAAGATGCCGAACTGTTCCTGTGGTATTTATAGAAGTGAAATCTTACCTTTAATTAACTCGTTAATCCTGGGCCAGGGCTCGCATGATGAGCTACAGCCCCAACACTTTGTATTTTTTTATTTTGAGACAGGGTCTCGCTAAGTCACTGGTTGCCCAGGCTGGGCTTGAACTTGTGATCGTCCTGCTTCAGCCTCCCGGAGTGCTGGGATTTTAGGTGGAACATCTCAGAATCTGAGCTTTTTGCTCTTTGCTGCGCCCGCTGTGACCGGAGCACGGCTGTCCAGGTCACCAGGTGTCACCCACACAGTGTCTGACGCGTGTGTGCCGCAGCAGGACGTGCAGCCTGGGGCTCGGAGGTCAGGGCTAGGGCGGTTTCGGACCCGCTGAGCCAGGTGTGCTGCCTGGTGCTTGCAATTACTCAGAGGTCTGAGGTGGCCACAGCCTTCCTCATCCTGCCCCACGTCCTCTCCTGCCACCTGGTGGCAGTGTCATGTAGTGCACACAGCGTGGGAGACTCCGTTAAATTCCCACCTCGGACAGCAGCTCCATGGCCTTGGACTGCTTAAGTAACTCCTGTGTGCCTCAGTTTCCTCACTTGTGAAATAAGGAGAGCACTAACTGTTGGATCTGTGTGAGGATAAAAGCGAGCTGGCGTGAGGGAAGCTCGCAGTACAGTGACAGGGACATAAACTCTCTGGGGTTTGCTGTGACCGGGCGGGTCACCGGCAGGGAGCTGGGAAGCGTGCGGAGGAGGCTGGGCAGAGGAGATGGCCCGGTGCGGTCCCGCCATCAGAGTGCCGCGGGCCACAGGGCAACGGGGTTGCGGAGCCGCGTGGCCATGCTTGGTTGCTAATCCTGCTGCCCAAAGGGGAGCAACAGACCGAGATCAAACTCGGGTTGCAGTTGGTACACTTTCACCTAGAACCAGACCTGTTTACATTTTAAAGTTAAAACATGTCTTTCGCAGCGATAAAGTAGTTTTGAATTGCAAAAGTGGCCCAGAATCCCCATATGCTCTCCACCAAGACTCCCTGGAGTTAATTTTCCTTTTCTTTCTTTCTCTTTTTTTTGAGATAGGATCTCTCTAGGTAGCCCAGGCTGGCCTCAAACTCACTATGTAGCCCAGGCTGCCTCAGCCTCTCAGTAATCCTCCTGCCTCAGCCTCTCCAGTACTGGGATTACAGGCATGCGCCACCACACCCCACTCGGTTTTTATTTCTTTTTTTCTTTTTTTTTATCTTTTTGAGACAAGGTCTGGCTATGCAGTTCAGGCTGGCCTTGAGCTCACTTTGTAGCCCAGGCTGGTCTCGAACTCACAACGATCCTCCTGCCTCAGCCTCCTGAGTGCTGGGATTACAGGCGTGCGCCACCACGCCCAGCTCGGTTTTTATTTTGAAGGAATCGCAGTTGAGCCCCAGGCCTCACCCGCACTCAGCAGGTTTCCCTGTGCACACATCTCCTTTAACCCAGCAAAACAAGGTGTGAGGATGCTCGTTTTAGTGCCAGGGGACCGGAAATGACGCCCTTGGTCTCTGGCTGACCGAGGCAGGGTGAGGTCCCAAGCGCTGTGTGGATCTCGAATCAGGCCTGCTATCTGATCAGGGGCGCCTTCCAAGGTTAGCAGGCGTCCTGTGTCCCCCACTTGGGTCCAGTGTCCACCCCTCCCTCTTCCCGTAGTTCCTGGCCCCTGTCCTGTCCCTGATTCCCCAGCCCGGACCAGGGCAGTGGCTGAAGGTTTTAGGTGGGCCTCTCCAGGCGTGCAGGTGCTGATGGTCTGTGGGCTGTGTCCAGGGTCAGAATGGAGCCCCGTGGAGGGTGTAGGTGGCCCCAGGTGACTTCTCCATCATCACAGGGAGCCCCGCCTGAAGGGACTGCGGTGGCCTCTACAGCTGTTCAGGCAGAGATGCTTGGTTTAAGCTGTGTAACCCCAGCACTCAGGAGGCTGAGGCAGGAGGATCGCTGTGAATTCAAGGCCAGCCTGAGCTACATAGCGAGACCATCTCAACCAAAAAACCAAAACCTCAGTCCATGAACACAGCAGGCGGAGCTGGGCTGGGAGTGCATGGGACAGGGTGGCCGCAGCCAGGCACCACCGGTGCCCCTACCTGACCAGCTCTGAGACAGTGACCTTTCCCTTCTGTTTGAACTGCGAACAGGAAACTGCAAGATGTCCCCCTGCTGCCCTCCCTGGACTACGAGAAACTGAAGAAGGATTTGATCTGGGGGAGTGACCGTCTGAAAGCCTTCTTGCTTCAGGCTCTGCGCTGGGTAGGTACCTTTCCTCCGAAGTTAAAAAAACAAAAAGAAAAACAAAAGCCCAGCGCTACTTTCTGCTTTCTGCTTGGCTCCTGTCTGGTGACGCTGTGCTAAAATCTTTCTTCCTGCCACCGGCCGCAACACGGACCAAAGTGAGGCGCCGCTCCTGTGGACATCACGGCAGCCGCTGCCCGCTCGAGGTCAACCCGACAGCCAGCCCAGTGCCCAGCCCTGCCCTGCCGCTGGTCATAGCCACGCTCGGGCGGGGCAGAGCCCCCCTGAAGTCTCACTTCCTCTCGGAGCCAGCCCTGGGCCTCAGCAGTGCCGAGGAGCAGAGAGCTCCTGTTTATGTGAAGTTTCTCTCGAGTATGTTCAGCACTCGAAATTAAAACTGAGAACGCTTAAAATATATATTTACTAATTCATATAAATAATAAGCAAATGACATGTTAACATAAATAACATTTTTTAAAAATGAAAAATAACAAATTTCCAAACAGCAAAGTTAGTTAGCTGGGTGTGGCGGTGCACATTTGTAATCCCAGCACTGTGGGAGGCTGAGGCAGGAGGATCACAAGTTCAAACCCAGTCTGGGCAACTTATCAAGACCTTGTCTCAAAATAAAAAATAAAAAGGGCTGGGGCTGTAGCTCAGTGCAGCAGCCCTGGGTTCTAATCCCCAGGCCTGTCCACCCCTCCCCCGAAAAGCAAGCGGAATTTGTATTGTTTTACGTTTCTCATGTTTCTTAACATTTGGCTGAATGGAGGCCGGCTGGATCCTCCTGTCAGCTTTTCCCTCCGTCTCCGGAGTGTCACACTTCCCGCGGCCGCTGAGGGACTGATGACGAGACTCCCAAGTTGTGCCTTACTGTGAAGATAATCCTGCCCACTGAGAGGGCTTTGGGGACCCTTCGTGCTCCCTGGACTACACTGCTGCCTTATGCCACCAGAAGTTGCCCTCAGATTGACAGATCTATCCTAACGCATCCGATTAGCATCTGAGCCTTTATGGGGTCTCAGCACTCACATCCCGGTGCCGTTTCCCAGTCTGCATTGAATCCGCTCCCGGCAGCGTGCTTGCGCAAGGTCCTGAGTTAAATTCCCGGTACCCCCAAAATAAATGAATACATAAATAAACAAACAAACACCCTGGGACCGCAGGGCGTCTGCCTGGTCTGCTTCGTCACCCCACTTCCCCCGCCAGCCTGCTGTCACCCTCTGCTCTGTTACCCATGCTGAGAACCCGGGTGCCCCTTCCGCACCACGCCACACCCCCAGCAGGGCCTGTGGCCTCAAGGCCTTTGCATCGGAGGCCTTTCCTGGGACAGCAAGCGGTTTGCTCACTGCAGTGACGCGCCTCGTCCCACTCACACCTGTTCGCGCGCACTGCACGCGCTCCCCACGCAGCGGCCTCGTCCCCCTGCACACGGGAGATGGCGCGGAGGGCGGCACCGCGCTCCCGGCCTCGCAAGGCTGCAGAATCGCAGCAGCTGCGCGCTACGCGCTCACACGCGCAACTGCACACGGTCGTGCCCCCGGCCCTGCCCGCGGCGTGGGGGACAGTGCGGGCTGCGTTCAGAGCCCCACAGTCTACCCCGGGCTGCACCCCTTCCCCACGGGCCTGCCCACCGCGCCCCGGTTTTGCTCCCCGCCCTCCCACGGATTTCCGTCCGCGCTGAGACCGGGTCCTGTTGCCTCTGCTCTGCTCCCCAGCGCCTGACCACGTCGCACCCCGGCGAGCAGCGGGAGACCGTGCTGCAGGCCTACATCAGCAACGACCTCCTGGACTGTCGCAGCCGCGGCCAGGTGCGGGCGGCAGGGCCCCCAGGGCCCCCTGGGCGAGCGCGGGCGGTCAGGCTCCGTGTGCGGGACTCCGGGTATGCAGCGGGAGAAGGGAGGACGGCAGAAGAGGGCTGCACAGGCGCATCAAGGTGCCCTGGCTTGTCAGGGGCCGTTAGCGGAGCAGCTGCCGAGTAATATATACATACATGGTTCTCTTTTCACTAGTACACGTTTGTAGTTCGTGAGGCTTAGTCATCCTGAGCTGCCCGTAGCGAATACATCTTCACTCTTTTTGCATCCCCGTCCTCTCCCTCCGCTCCCAGCCCCCTCCTGCCATCTCTCTCTCTTTTTAAATTATCTTTTATATTTTCTTTCCTTATATTTTGGGTTTCTTATATAAGAGGAACCAGGCAGAATTTGACTTTGTGTGTCTTAATTTATTTCAGTGAACGTTATGGTCTCAAGGTGCATCCGTATTCCTGCAGATGACTCAAGTTTATCCTTCTTTATGGCAGAGTAGTACTCCATAGTGTGTAAATACCATACCTTCTTTATCCATTTGTCTCTCTTTTTTTTTTTTTTTTTTTTTTTTT
>NW_004955453.1:4236406-4264892 GCF_000276665.1 Chinchilla lanigera | reverse complement strand
GAGTGCTGGGATTACAGGCGTGCACCACCATGCCTGGCTTTATGGTTCATTTTTCTTCTTGTACTGTTTTTGCCTGGTGTTGATATCAGGTTCATGCTGGCCTCAGACAATGAGTTAGTTCTTTCTTCTATTTTCTGGAAGAGATTCTATAGAATTAGTGTTATTTCTCTTTACATGTTTGTTGGTGTTTGCTAGTGAAACTGCCAGGGCCCAGAGAGTTCCTTTTCAAAGGTTTTGTTTTGTATTTTTGGTGCTGATGGTTGAATTCAGGGTCTCAAGCACGCTAAGGTACACTCCCAGGCCCCAGAGGGTTTTTTAACTACGAATATAGTTTCTTTTTTTTTTTTTTTTTTCTTAGTTTTTCTCCGGTACCGGGAACCGAACTCACGACCTTGCGCTTGCCAGGCAGGCGCTTTTGCCGCTGAGCTAAATCCCCAGCCCCTGTTCTTTTTCTTAGTTTTTCTCCGGTACCGGGAACCGAACTCATGACCTTGCGCTTGCCAGGCAGGCGCTTTTGCCGCTGAGCTAAATCCCCAGCCCCCATTCGTCTCTTGATGGACAAAGAGGGGGCTTCCAAGATTTTGCTATTATGAATTGTGCTGCTATAAACATGGATGGATCCCTGTAATAGGGTGACTTTAACTCTTTCAGAAAGATACCTACAAGGGGACTAACTGGGTTGAATGGAATTTCTTGTTTCAGTTTTTTGAGGGATCTGGGTACTGATTTCTATGGTATGTGCTCTAGTTTACATTCCCAGCAACAATGTAGAAGGCTTCATTCTCCCCCTGCTGTCTCGCCAGCCTATGTTGTTTCCTGATTTTCTGATCGTGGCCGTTCTTTCTGGAGTAAGACACAGTCTCAGTGTCATTTTAATTTGCATTTCCTTAATGGCCAGAGCTGTTGGACATTTTCTCAGGTACTTACTGGGCATTTGTACTTCTTCTGAGAAGGGTTAGTTCATTTCAGTTGCCCACTCTTTTACTGGGTTTTTTATTTGGGGAAGTCTGATTTTTCAGTTCATTGTATATTCTAGGTACTAGTCCTCTCTAGCTGGCAAACATTCTTTTCCATTCTGTAGCTTGGCTTTTCACTCTGTTCTTTCCTTTGCTGTGCGGAAGCTTTTGAATTTGCTGTGATCCTGTTTGCTGATTCTTGGTGTTAGCTCTTGTGCAACTGGAGTTCTGCTCAGAAAATCCTTGCCTGCATCTATTTCAAGAGTTACCTGTTTTATCTGCCAGCAGATTGTTCTGCTTTAATATTTAGATCTTTGATCCACTCTAATTTTAGGTTAGGACATGGTGGGAGATACGGGTCTAGATTCAATCTCCAGCAAGCAGCCAGCCAGTGGTCCCAGCCAGTTGTTAAAGAGGCTGTCTTTCCTACAGTGTAACTTGCTGGCCCTTTTGTCAAAGATCATATAGCTGAATGCATTTGGATTGTACCTGTGTCCTCTATTTTGTTCCACTGATCCACATGTCTGGTTTTTTGTCTTGTTTTGTTGCTGGTGCCATGCTGTTTGTGTCACTGAAGCTTTGTAGTATAACTTGAAGTCTGGAATTGTGATTCCTCCTACCTTGCTCTTGTTGCCCAGGATTGCTTTTGCTATCCTAAGTCTCTTCAGGTTCCATATGAGTTTTAGCATTATTTTCTGTAGTTCTCTAAGGGTATTGGTATTTTGATTGGGATTGTGTTAAATCTGTATATCAGTTTTGGAAGTATGGCCATTTTGAATACCTGTCATATCTTGGGGTGCACACTGCTGCTCCACAGCCAATGGGGATCATAAACTCAGCACCAGTAATGAATTAAAGGAATGAAGTTTAAAACAAGGGAAGATACTTTATTTGTAAGGGAGAAAAAGACGGAAGACAGAGGCTACTTCTGAAAGATGAGGCTAAGGGGCCCCAAGATGGATAGGATACCTGAGGGCCTTTGACCCAGCTTCCTTTTTTCAAGAGATAAAGACCCTCCCTCCCAGTTCCAAATTGGCAACTTGTCACAACCTGATTGGCTGTCCGGACTGTTGCAGATGGATCCCAGAGGACCCTAATCTGCACATTCCTAGGTGGGCTTTTGGCTTGTCTTGTCAGGGCCTTATCTCTGGGATTTATAGGTTGGTTTAGGAGGAGCCTTGCATGCAAGCTGTCTTGGAGTTAGTGATTAAGTAACAAGAGTGATTAAGCAATACAGTGGCCTGGAGTGGGAATGTGCCTGCGAACTAAATAGGAGTTTGCTTTTAAGTGGCCTCCCCTTGTCTCCTCTGCGATTTCCTGGAGGTGGGGAGGGGCGGCTGCTTTGGTTAATGCACCTGTCCTCCTAATGGCTCTCTTTAGCCAAGTTTTAACTCTTTCTAGTGAGGCTTTGCAGAAAATCTAACCAGCCTAGAGACCCCTGCATGGCCGACAGACCTGCGCCACCCCCCTGCTCCCAGCCGCTTCTGCAGAGCAGGGTGGCTGCTAGAGACCAGGCAGCCCCCTGTGCCCTGCGCTGTCAGGGCGGCACCCGGGACTCAGCTCTGCTTCAGGAACCGTGCGCTTCCCTTCCACCCCTGGGAACAGCGTCCTTTTCTAAACCCTTCCCTGTGGTGTTGCCGAGGTGAGGAGGGGCAGTCGGATGTGCCGTGGACGCTGCTGCTGTCACCTGGGAGTCACCTCCTGTGTGTCACTGCATTGTGTCCTCAACTCATCTTCTTGAGGAGTCCAGATGGGTTCTCTCTGCCAAGTCTGTCAGATACCAGTGGGAAATCGAGACTTCCCGGCACCGTGATGCTTTGGTCTGTGTACTCCGGGCTGAGTTCAGGTGCAGAAGAGAATAAGCCGAGCCGCGGGAGGCCTGGCCCCCGCCCCCTCACTCTGCGTCTGTCCCTGTGTCCCCACAGAGGAGTGTGCTGCAGCTGCTGCACTCCAAGAGCGAGGTGGTCCGGCAGTACATGGCCCGACTGGTCAACGCCGTGGCTTCTCTAGCCGAAGGTGAGCGCTTTCCCTTGGGGACGGAGAGGGCCTAGGGAGCCTTCAGCTCTGAAAAGGAACCTTCTCCCCACGTTTCTCAGAGGTGATATGGTTCCACTCAGCATCGTGGCACAGCCCATAATCCCAGCTGTGTGGGAGGTTGAGGCAGGAGGATCACCGGTTCTAGTCCCGCCTGGGCAGTTAACAAGACCCTGACTCAAAAAATAAAAAAACAAAAAGATCTGAGGATTTGGCTCAGTGTGAAAACCCTGGGATCAAGCCCCAGTACCACCTGACCCCACAAAAAAGGATAGATTTCTAACTTTATTCTTATTTAATTCATCTAAAGTCTCTTGTGAAGATCAGTTCTTGTCATTGCTTCTTTCAGAGCGAAATTTGTAGCCTTTGGAGCTTATTTTACAGGCCTTCTGTTTTATTAAGCTTTCTGATTTTACAACAGTACTGTTTAGATTTCTTTCGAGCCTGTAACAGGTAATACTCTTTCTGTCTTCTACTTAAAGGAAGGTAAGGTTGGCAAAACAACAAAGGCTAATTCCAATCGACGCAGCACTAGTTCCTCTAATACAGGACAAGCTCTCAGAACAAAGGCCTAGACAGTTCCCCCAAACACCACGCCACCTTGAGTGAATTCATAATTTCACACAGTGGGGTGATCCACCCCAAGTTCCTGTTTGTTTGAGCTCTTTTTATTTTTTTAAATATTTATTTATTTCTAGATAGGGTCTCACTATGTAGTTCAGACTGGCCTTGAACCCACTATTTAGGCCACAGGCCACACTGGCCTGGAACTTGGAGTAATCCTCCTGCCTCAGCCTCCCGAGCACTAGGATTACAGGTGTGCACCGCCACGCCCATGGCTTCTTTTCTGACATGATCAGCCTGTGCCTTTCGGTGTCTCATGTCCAGTTTTCCTCAGTACTGGAGCAAACCAGACCCATCCTGCCCGGCTCTCCCGTCCCCTCTGGTGTGTCCTTAGGTCGCCTCTACCTGGCCCAGAACATGCAGGTGCTGCGGCTGCTGGAGGGCAGGCTGAAGGAGGAGGACAAGGACGTGGTCACCCGCGAGAATGTGCTCGGGGCCCTGCAGAAGTTCAGCCTCAGGTGACAACCGGGCCAAGGGTCGCCCTGCTCACGCGGAATCAGGCTGCGGTTTGGGCAGCTTGTTGGGCTCCATTGCTCCCTGGGAGGCAGGCAGTGACTTTTCCCTTGGTGTCTGAGGGAGAGCCGGAGGGCGCCACTGGGCTCTGCCGGTGCCAGCCACGTGCCGGGCAGTGTCTGCGCCCGAGAGCAGCCTTAGGTTGCCCCGTGGGGTCAGGGACAGGGCCCCGTCCCCGTCTACCTGCACCCCCACAGCCCACTGCCGTCTCAGCCGGGGCCCAGTGTGACCTGGGAGCTCCACATCAGACTCTTCAAGAGCAGCCACTGGAGGCGGCCTCTGTCCCCCAGAACCCTGTTGAGGCCCCGTTACTTCCATGAGCCCTGGAGCTTACCTGGGTGAGACAGGAATTGCCACGCAGTAGCAGAGCCGCCACCCATCACCACGGCCTCATTTGAGGGCATTGAGAGCATTTCTGTCACCACAGGAAGAGCCTTGAGTCCGCCTCCCAGCCCATCCCGGGGGCCGTGGCACTATCCCTGCAGTCACTCAGAGCAAGTTCTTCCACACCGGCTTCTCTCATCTAGTGAGGTGTCCCCGGCCCCTCCTGTCGTGGCCCTGTCGGTGTTTGCGCCTCTGTGTTACCCCGTAGCCATCTGTTCTCCGCGCGTGCCGCGGCTTATGCGTCGTCTCATCGGCTGATGGACATTTGGGGTTTTAAGTTGGTTTTTTGGGTGTTTTGGTTTTTTCTAACTTTACTAGAAATGGAAGCCGGGGGCTTCACACAGAGCTACATCCCCAGTGCTTTTTAAAGTTTTTATTCTGAGATAGGGTCGAAAACACCAAGTTGATTGGGCTGGGCTTGAACTTGTGACCCTACTGCTTCAGCCTCCCAGAGTACTGGGATTACAGCTATGAGCCGCTACACCTGGCAAACGATCTGTCCTTTTGCTCTTTTTTAAAATTTATTTTTATATAGCTTATAGTGCCTAAAGCTTATAGATTATAGTTTAAATAAAAATTATTTTTCAAAGAAGTGTTTCAATGGGCCTATTTCCTGGGTTAAGTAGACCAAAAGTTATCAATACATACCCATTCAGTTTTTTTTTTTCAAGATAGAGTCTTCCTATGTAGTGCAGGCTGGCCTTGAACCCACAATGTAGCCAGGGTGGCCTCAAACTCCTGGTGATCTTCCCGCCTCAGCCTCCCAAGTGCTGGAGGTTATAGGCATGTGCCGCATGGCAAGCTAAATATCCATTCAGTTCCTGGAATAATGCCCTGCTAATTCTAAATATGAAAAAGGAAGCTTCCAAAGCCTAAGCCTCATCTTCCTTTAACGCATTCATGGTGGGGCTGCCGTTTCTCTCACTGCCTGGCCGTTCTGAAGCACCCGTACCTGCATGACTGTCCCATGGGGTGTCGTGGCACAGTCCCGTCGGGTCTATAAGCCCCCTGGTGGGACAGTCGTGCAGGCACCACCGGTGGTTCAAGCCCACAGAGCTGTGTTGGCCTCCTCATCACATCCCTGAACGGCAGCGGATCTTTGGAGCTACAGTTGCATGGGTTAAGCAGGAAAACCATGCTCAGAGTCCCGATCTGCCGTTTGTCCCCTTCTGTGATGTGGCCGCGTGGCCGCGTGGCCGCGCCCCCTTGGGAGAGGAGCCCCTGGGTGGCTTCAGCTCACCAGTCCTGTCATCCTAGGCGCCCGCTGCAGACAGCGATGATCCGGGACGGCCTCGTCTTCTGGCTGATCGACACGCTGAGGGAGCCCGACTGCCTGTCCGACTACACCCTGGAGTACGCGGTGGCCTTGCTCATGAACCTGTGCCTCCGCAGCGCAGGTCCGTGCGGGGACAGGGACCAGGGACCGAGTGGGCCTGGCTAGGGTGGGGCCCTCAGAAGCAGCCCTGGGAGGTGGGGCGTTGCCAACTTGCTAGAGGCCCCGGACCCAAATGCTATTCTGGCCTTGAGAGAAATGTTTCTGCACCTACAGGCCCCAACAGGAAGTAGGAATTCAGCTCTTTCTCATCTTCTTTCATCTTCCTTGTTCAAAGTTAGGAAGTTGGCTGGGCATCCGCTTGTAATCCCAGCACTCAGGAAGCTGAGGCAGGAGGATCACTGCAAGTTTGAGGCCAGCCTGGGCTACATAGTGAGACCCTACCTCAAAAAAAAAAAAAAATTTTAAAACCCTGAGGCAAGAACTGTGTCCCCAGCATTCTCCAGGGCTAGGCTGGTGGCAGTAGCAGTGACACTGTGCCACACTTCCTGCCGGTGATCGCTGCCCCGCCCTCCTGGGTCCTGGAGTTCTCACACGGGCGTCACAGGCCCCCTCCCTGTCTGGGCAGAGGCAGCCGCCTTAGCATTCCTGGGGACAGAGGGGCTTTGTTACTAGAGGTGCCAGGCTGCAGGGCGGGAGACGGGAGCACTGGGGGCCCTGGGCGGAAGCGCTGTGCCTCTGACTGTTTTTCCTCTGAGCTGCCTGCCAGTGTGTTGACTGAGTAAACGACAGTTAGCTCATTCTTCTGGGAGCCTAGGCCTGAAGCCCCAGGGTTCAAACCGCTTACTAGGCTGTGATCGGCTTGTCTCCATTACCTCCGGAACCTGCGGGATGGGGATGGTGTTTGGGATTGTGAGAGCGGTGTGACGTTTGTGTCCTTGGACAGGACCACGCTCTGTAGTAGGTGACACCCTGCAGGAACAGCGCCCCCAGGCAGCCTCTGAGGGCACAGCAGGATTCCCTGTCTTAGGCCACGGTCACGGAGATGCCACAATTTGTGGTCAGCCCGACCTGTCTGTAAACTGCTTGTGCACTGACGCCACCCTTTGTCCCCACAGGGAAGAACGTGTGTGCCCGGGTGGCGGGCCTGGTACTCAAAGTGCTTTCGGATCTCCTCGGCCACGAGAACCACGAGGTACGGGGTGCTGGCAGCACGGGCAGCGCCTTGGGGCAGCGGCAGGGACACGGAGCTTGCGGGCTCTCGGGCGGGCGGTCAGGGGCTGGCCCGGGTTCCCTGTCCCCTGCGAGCGAGGTCGGGGCCTTGGTCATCTCTGAGCCTTCGGAACTTGGGAGTGGGGAGTGCTTGGGCAGCTCCCGCTGGGCCTCGCTCTTCTGTCGCCCTCCCGGCTTCGCTGCACCCAGCACTGACGCCCCACCCCCAGTGCGTCCAGTCTCCCTGTGACGCCTGGGGCCTGAACGGTCCAGCACAGCAGGCCTGGGGCGCACGCCCGTAATCCCCGCTCTGGGGAAGATGAGGCAGGAGGGTGGCAAGTTGGAGCCCAGCCTGGGCTAGCCCAGCAACCTAGTGAAGCCCTGGCCCTCACTGCCCCCTCAAAAGGAAACGAAAATGGCTGGGGACACAGCTCAGTACAAAGGCCCTGGACTGAACCCCCAGGTCACAGGGTACTGCCAGGCACCTCAGGATTGGCTGAACTTGCTTTTGCTTTTGCACCCATACCTGGTGCTATTTTCTAATTTTCTGACGTATGGGCCCGAAGCCCTTTCAGTATAAAGCAGAGGTGCAGGTAAGCCAGTGGGCAGAGTCTAATAGGCAGAGCCTGGGCTCCTTACAGACGCCGTAGTGGGACCTATTCTGACAGATGGGCCACTGCAGCGTCACCTTGGGGCTGCTGGGTTCCCCGGGGAGCAGTGGGGTCCCCACACATCCGCTCTCATCCCGAGCACACAGCTGTGCCCCACCACCTCGTTCACAGCTGATTTCCTGCTGCCCAGCAGCGGCTTGCCCTGGCTTCCGCGGTGAGTGGACGGTAGGTGGCGGTCACAGTGCGTGGCACAGCCAGGCTCGACCACCCCAAAGCCCAAGTATACTCTTATTTGCATCTATGCTCATTAAAATCTTCTTGTATGGAAAAAGATGCCACCATCAAAGTCCATAGAGCCAGGTATGGTCATGCACGCCTGTAACCCCAGCATTCAGGAGGCTGAGGCAGGAGGACTGCTTTGAGTTTGAAGCCAGCCTGGACTACATAATGAGTTCCAGCCCAGCCTGAACTACCTAGTGAGACCCTGTCACATAGAAAAATAATAAATCAAAATCAAACAACTGATTTTACTCTGAGAAAAAATGTGCATGTGTGACAAAAATGTGATATGCTTAATAAATAGAAAGCCCCTATAAATTGATGAGTAAAAGTCAAACCACAGCAAAAGGACACGGTATGAAGAGACTGCTTCTGTGCCGTGTGGGTGGGGGGAATGTGGAAAGGTGCTTGCTTGCACTCTCGGTCCAGGGGATGGAAATGGAGTGCGTACAGGACGCCCTCTTAGGGTTTCAAACACTGGCAGTGACAGTAAAGCCCAGCGCTGGCCAGGGGAGGAGGGCACAGGGCCTGGGTCCCTCACGGTGCCTGGTACAGTGTACAGCGCACGGAAAGGGGCTGCGTCAGCACGCCCAGCCACGCACCGCCCTGTGCTCCCACGTGCTGGGGTCCTGGGCCCCAGGTGGGTGGGGACCTAGCGCCCACGTGAGAAGCCAAGGATCCGCGCAGGCGCCGGCACTGTGCTGCGAGCCCCTTGAATAGTGAGGAAATGGGGCCCAGGATGTGCTGGCCGGACTAAAAGTGACCATCAGAGGCGGTGGGCTTGGGAGTGGAGGCGGCCGCAGCGCCAGGCGCCATCTGCACAGGAGAGCAGGCGGTGTGGGAGGGGCCGCTCCTGTCAGATGAGATCAGGAAGGCCGAGCCCCGAAAGCCGAGGAGTGGGGTTCCGAGGCAGAGATGGTTTGGCTTGGGACTTAGTGGTAGCTGTCTCTGGAATGCCAGGTGGCGGCCTGGGCCACTTAAAAGCGTTGCTCCCTGAGTGCGGCTGGGCTGTGATGCCCGCTCTCCTCCTGGCTAGTGCTGGTGCTGGCTGATTGAGTTTGCAGTATTTGAAAACTTGCCGATGACTGGTTTTTCCCTCCCCTGATAGATACAGCCATATGTGAATGGAGCTCTGTACAGCATCCTTTCCATCCCGTCCATCCGGGAAGAGGCCAGAGCGATGGTAAGGAAACGAACTGATAACCCCAACTTCTCAGGAGGCTGAGGCAGGAGAGCTGCAAGTTCAAGGCTAGCCTGGAGAACTAAGTAAGACTCTGTCTGAAAACAGAAGGGGCTGGGGATGGAGCTCAGTGCAAAGGCCCTGCCTTCAATCCCCAGTGTCATAACGAAAGAGGAAGGGAAGAAAGGAAGGAAGGGAGAGAGACAGGAAAATGTGCTGAGCCACGCGGGGACTCCCGTCAGCCCATCGTGCCATGGCTTAGAGCCACGGGAGCTGGGGCTGCTGGGACTGGACTCTGCGGACCGGGCTCCTCGTGTAGCTCACGGACTCTTTGACACTGCACCATCCGTGTTCACTACTTTCTGGGAGAGGGCCTGTAGCTTTTATCAGAATCCCGAGGGAATCCCTGAATTCTAAATGATTAAGAACCCCGGTGTTAGAACATTTTTAGCAGGTTTAGTTTTTGTGGAGTTGTAGACATGCTGCTAACAGCCAAACAGCTCAGACAAGCTGCAGAGATTGTAAACCTCCTGGTATGTGGGTTGCTTAATACAGTGTGAGCTCACTGATTCATGCATTTATGCTAGTGCTTGTGTTTGAAGCAGAGCGTGTGTGTCAGGTGCTTCGTGTCTTAGTTGAGAGAACAGATGTCTCTTGATCTATCAGCAAAGCCGCTAAGGCTTGGTCCTTTCTCCTTACACCGTGTGAAGCCGGGGTAACGGTGTACACACTGGTATTCAGGTACACGCATTTAAGGCAGAAGGATGAAATGCATTTCCACACTCAAAACCGCGGGCTAAATTCAGCTTGAGACCAAACAAGACATTCTTCCCATTCTGTTTGCCTGCTTAGAAAAATTACTGCATCTTCTCCTTGTTCATGCAGAATTACGTCATCACTCATACCAGAGAGAGAGGTTCGTTTAAAAACCGTTCTGTGCAACCGTGCCGACTGAACTTCATTTAAACCCAAATCTGCTTTTTTCTGTACAGGACAGGGAAAAAGAAACTCAGTTCAGCTCTGCACGTGGCATGCAGGCTGAGGGGGAACGAAAGGAGGGCGGAGGTGACGTGGTGCTCCGGAGAGGGCCCGGGTGCGGCTCAGCGGCAGAGCACTTGCCTAGTGCTTGTGAGGCCCTGGGCTCCGTGCTCAGTCGCACACAGATGCACACGCACACACGCGCACACACACACACTCACAGTGAAAGGCAGCAGGAAGGAGACATACTGGCCCAGGGCCGGGGAAGCCAGCGGGCAGGGACCACGTAAGGAGAGATGGAGGTCGAGAGTGGGGTGGGGATGGCCCAGGCCACCACCCGGGCCAGAAGGAGGCAGAGGGCGCAGCCTCATTGCCCACAGTGCCCAAGGTCGGGCATCTGTGCCGCAGGAGGGCCAGAAGGAGGCCCGAGAAGGGAGGCTAAATGATAGTTATGAAACTTGGTGACAAACATACACGTAGCACAGAAATTTTTTACTTAATATATTTGGTTATTTTTTAGAATTGAATTCATTCAACCACAGTCTTTTGTTGTTGTTGTTTTTTGTTTTTTCAGGATAGGGTCTTGCTGTGTAGCCAGGCTGGCCTCGCCGGAACTGCAGGCGTTGCCACCACGCCCGGCAGCAGTTTTTTACTTTGAAAAGAAAACTGGGATCACACAGACAAAAGCCCAAGGGCAGGCTTCCGCCTGTGTCGTACAGTTAGCTCACTGGATCTGGGCCAAGGGCCGCACGGCCCTGCAGAGCCCCAGGCACGCCCATCCTGGACGCGGGCATCCCTGTGGCTGCGGGCGCAGACAGGAGCCCGGTGCGTGGCGGTGCCCGGGCTGCTGCTCCACAGCAGTGAACACAGAAGGAGCCGCAGTGCCCAGGGAGAGAGGACCTGCTCATGCAATTACAGTTCTTTTGCTCAAAATATGAATAGCTATTGAAGGTGATGAGGTAGTATGGAAATTTTTATTATCAAATGAGGGATAAAAGCAGAATGTATCAGCCGGGTGTGGTGGCACATGCCTGTAATCCCAGCACTCAAGAGGCTGAGGCAGGAGGATCACTGAGTTTGAGGCCAGCCTGGGCTACACAGTGAGTTCAAGGCCAGCCTGAAATGCATAGTGAGACCCTGTCTCAAAAACACACAACAAAAGCAGAATGTCATAAGAATGTAAGAACTCTGAGCTTGTAACTGGGCAAAACATTTGTGTGTTTATGGAAAGTGACAGAACATTCATTCAAAGTTAATTCCAAATGCTTTTATACTCTGTGTGTGTGTGTGTGTGTGTTTTAGCCTTTTGGTTTTTTGGTTTCTCTGATCTTGCTATATATTCCAGGCTGACCTTGGACTCACGCTGTAGCCCAGGCTGGCCTCTAATTCATAAAAATCCTTCTGCCTTGGCCTCCTGAATGCTGGGATGACAGGTGTGCACCACCACACCCAGCTATCCTGGTTTTACCAAAAAAAGTGGGGGAGGAAAAGGGAAGTGAGACCCCTGAGGCCATGGGGCTGGGGAAGAGAGGCAGCTGCATGGCACTGCCCTGAGCCAACCAGCTCCCGCAGCCAGCCTGCCTGGGCACCTTCCTGGCATCGGGACCACGACCCCGGCGTGCACATGGCCGGAGCAGACCATGTGCTCTGCCAGAGAGGGGGTGTTCCACCCGCCCGCGATGGTGACATGGCCCACAGCTACCACCTGCCAAGTCAGGGTCTCTGTCTCACTCTCCCCATGCTGTGCCCCTAACCAAAAGAGGGTCCCCCACCTGCCCGTATCCTCGGCTGCCCACTCTGAATCACGGGCTGCCCCAGGTGCGTCTCCGCCAGCGTTTGGGCTGGGTGCCCACTCCCCACTGTGCTGGAGGCTGCTGCTGGGCTCTGGCTGCTGCCGGGAACCGAGCACAGGGTGAAGATGAGGATTAAAAGCAGTTCTGTGGCAGGGCTGGGGCTGCTTGCTGGGGTTCACGGTCCCGCTCGGGACAGGCCTGGCCAAATCCAAGTGGGAATTTTTCTAAGAGGATTAATTGGGCGCAGCATTTTGAGAAACCAGTTTCAGTAATAATAATCCTCAAAAGGTAGTCCCATTTTTGCCTGGTAATTCTGCTCCTGGAGCCCCACACACAGCAGACCAAAGCTCTCTGCATCATGTGCTTGTTACAGCGGTCCTGGGTACAGCGGAAAACGGGGCACAGCCTGAGTGCCCGGCTTTAGGGGATGAGGAAGTTGGAGAAGAGGAAAGGAGAGGTAGTTAAGAGCCCGAGGCTGCATTCGAATCTTATTCTTCTAGGCCTGGTTCTCTGACTCAGGGCTCCTGGTTTAACCTCTCGCCCGGCCCATTTTCCACGCGTGCAGTGGGGATTAGCGCAGCACCAGAGTGTGCGTCTGACATGCACCAGCACTCATGCACGTTCTCAGCTGCTGCTATTGTCACTGCAGTCACAGTAGCTGAGACTGTTTTGTAAATTGTTTTCCTGACACATAAATTACAGCATAGCACTATGTTGTGAGCGTGATCTCCTCGATGTAGAACAGTCCTCATACAGGAAGGAGATTCCTCAGAATGTTCAGTTACCTGTAGATAGGGGCCTGTGAGAGATTCTTGTTCTTTTCTTGTATGTAGCTTATACATTTCCTGCAGAAAGCCTGTATACTTTCCTAATGGAGGGAAATGTTTGCATCTACCTGGTATCTGCATTTCTAAGGGGAACTTGTTCCTGGAAAGCCTGCAGTGACAGGAGTGCCAACTGCTCTGCTGGCTCACAGCAGAGTGTGGGAGGGATGAGCTACTGCGTGTGGATGGGTGTGGGGTAGAGACTGGAGGACTGTGTGTCCCCCACACCCCGTGTCGGGAACTGTGACAGGTGCTTTAGCCCCTCGGTCCCCTCAGGGGACTCTCAAGGAGGGGCCATGCTTGTGCCCATTCTGTTGCTGGTGACATTGAGATGTAGAGGGGACCTGGCACCCCTGCCAGCACGACTGCCTGGCCCATGTGGCCAGGACTCCCTGCCTGTGCTTCTGTCTTTCTTTCCTCTTTTCTTTTCCCTTGTTTCCCCTTTCCTTTCCTTCTCTTTTCCGTCCTTCTTTCCTTCCTTTCTTCCTTCTTTCCTTCCTTCTCTCTGGGGATGGAACCCAAGGCCTCACAATGCTAGGCAAGGGCTCTGCCACTGAGCCACATCCCCTACCTGGATGCAGTGAGAATTCTGGATCGATAGATTTCTCTGTAACCACTGTAACACACACACGGTCTTCTGAGTGCTTACAGGCCGAGCGTCCCCACATGCAAGAATCTGAAATGCTCAGAATCCAAAACCTTGTGAGCACACCCACTCGAAGCTGCAAGTGAAAATTCTGCATCATGAAACTTTGCTTCACGCACAAAATTACGACCAGTGTTACATAAGGTTACCTTGAGGCTGTGTGTGAGGTGTGTGTGAATCCCGCACGAGTGACTCCTGGTTAGGGCTTGGGTCCCCTCCCCACGGTATCTCATTACGCATGTGCTAATGTTCCCAAACCCGAAGTCGGAAGCCCTGGGTCCCGAGCACTTCAGACAGAGGATGCTCCAGGCCAGAGCTGCGACAGGGCGAGAGCTCGTTGCTCTGCACCTGCGCACACTGCATACCCATTTCCTGCACGTGGCTGGTCCCCAGCCCCCGTTATTGTCCTTCACGCCTACCCAGGCAATTTTATTTGGCCAGAATTATCTGAAGTGACAAGCTACTACTTCCAGATAAAATGCTGTAATTTTTATGGCTTCTTTTTTCTACCATTTAGATTAAACATTACCTAATATATGTGGTTTTAAAAAATAAGCAGAATTTCTCACCGGAGTGTTTTCTGTTAAGAAAGTGTCTCCGAGTAATCCTCATTACAGAGGAGTTCATTGTGTGTTTTCCAAGCAACTGTGGAGCTAGAGCTATATGAAAGAGTAAATGAGAATAAAAAGATCTTTAAAGATATGAGTGGATAATCACTCGCAAATAATGCACGGGAAGCAAAGATAAGACAGGGAGCTTGAATGAGCTCTTTGTCCTCTCCTTTCCTGTGGCGACAGCGTCCTGGACACTGCTGTCCCTCTGCTGGCCGGGGGTCACTGGGGTCTTGGGCACACTGAAGCTGGTCCCACCGCCGGCCCTGGGTGACGCCCACCTTCCCCCAGCCCTAGCCTTGGGGGACACGGAGGGTCAGGGGCAGTGGGTGTATGAGACAGAGACATCAAAGCCAGCTGTGCTGGCAGCGGAGGGCCAAGGCGGATCCCGGCTGGGACTGTCTCTCTAGTGCAGCACGGGAGCTGGGCTCGAGGGGGCTTGTGATCCTTCCTTCCACCAGCCTCCTCCACCGCGGTCTCTGTGTGCCCTTCCAGCTCTGCCGCTGTGAAAGGTCTCTGACTCTAGGCCCGTCACCCACCCTGCGCTCTTCTCCCCCTGCTGTCACTGAGGTGGCACTTCCTTTATCCCCGTGGCACCAGCTGGGCTACAAACCCCTACCGGACCCGGCAGCACCAGCCCAGCAGCTCCCTTCTGTCGACTGTCGCACTTGATGCTGCTTTGAGATATAAGCTATGAGCAGTGGGCTGCACAGGCCTTGGATCTTCACAGACGTACGGTCTCCATAACCAGCACCCGGTCATACCGTGCCTTCTCAGAATCCCACGTCCACCCCAGGGGTCGCCCTTATCTTTCACATGAGGGAACAGGCTGGGAACACAGAGGCTCAAGTAACCAGGAATTCCCTCCTTGGGGTTTGGGCGTGGTTCCATCAGGGTTTGGGAGTCCCCGGATGGACCTGTCTGTCAGCACCTCCTGCCTCAGCCTCCTCTGTTTTGGGCTCATCATAGACTTGCGGGCCCCTCTAAGTGTCAAGAAAGCTTCTTTAGCTCCAGCCATTTCTGCCCATTCCAGCCCCCTGGGAGAGGAGTGAGGGCCTGTGTTATGTCTTACCTCCTCATTTCCCCAACCCTCTCGGCCAGTGTGGGAAATTCTGCTGTCCACACACCGGGACAGCGTGACCACAGACTGCAGTGACCCTGCAGTCACTGTGATGGAAAAAGAATGAGGATCGTGTGAAGGGAGCCTCTGTTTGTTCCTCCGCTTCCCTAAACAGATCGGTCGACTTTTCAAAACCCGTACCTGGCCTTAAAAAAACCAAAAAGCAGTGTCCGAACTCAGGGAATACACAGGAAAGAAATCACCCTCCCAAACAACGTATCGGCAAAACTAAGGGAAAGTTGGCAGCAAGATTTTACAGTAATTTCCTTTTTTGCTAATTGTTGCAGAATTTACACGGAAGGGTAGTCAACGGGAAAGAGAATAACGTCACTATGGATTATAAAAAGAAAAAGGACGTTTAGTTGTAAATGGGATTCTTACTGTACATGTCCCTTCCCACAGTGGTAGTAATAATTTGGGGTTAGATGGGATGGTGCCCTGACAGGTGACTCCCACCCAAGTGCCCCGGAATTCACGGTCTCTCTGCCCCTCGCAGGGCATGGAAGACATCCTGCGCTGCTTCATCAAAGAAGGGAACGCCGAAATGATCCGCCAGATAGAATTCATCATCAGGCAGCTGAACTCGGGTGAGCGCAGCGGCCTCTGCGGTCGCCATGTGCACACCTCACGTGCGCTGGGGACACCCGGGCTTCCTCGCAGGGGCTGTGACTCCTCAGGGAGTGGGGGCCACGCCAGCTCAAAAACTGAGGTTCAGCCAGGTCCTCAAGGCCAGACTACCCAAAGATCAACGAGCTCTTTGTTGTACTGTGGTCACACAGCCCATAAAAGAGTTAAAAGCCATTTCAGAAGCACTTCCCTAACCCGTAACTTCTCTTTACGGGCCCTTCCCCGGTCCCTCCTAAATCCTGCACTCCACCTGCCGATGGCATCCCAGGGCCCGGGGTCAGATACTGTGGCAGATGCCAATCTTTCTAGCACCACCTGGGAGAGCGTCCCAGTCCTTGTCCCTCACGCATTCACTCCAGAAGCGGGTGTGCTTGTCAGCTGTCCTTTCTGTCCAGCATCCTCCGTCACTGTGACAACACGTCACACTCCTGAGCAGGGGCTCAGGCCAGGGCGGCCTTGGTGGCGAGGTGCTCGGGGGCGCTGGCACAGAGGCCTCGGGTTTTGCCAGCATCTGGGGCCGAGGCTGTCGCCTGTATCCTTGTACCCACACCACAGCTGGCATCTGGGAGGCCAGAAGCTCCCAGCTGGCCTGTCTTCCGCTCCCACGGCCACCTGGGCAGGCATCATGGACCTCACAGCTGTGCCCACACTTGGTAGATCAGGGCGCTTGGGGGGCGCTCTGAGGCTCCCACATAGCTCCACCGGCCGCCAAGCTGGAGCATTGCTGCAGAGCGTGGAGAGGAGGAGACGGGGGGGCCCTGGCTCGGGGGGCGCAGCCGGGGCAAAGGGCCAGGGCTGTGCACCCGCTGCTGCTTTCAGCCCCGTTTCCATTTGACTCCCCTGTGATGATCACAGAGCAAGAATGATTCGGCCCAAGCTCAGGTGAGCAAAGAAGACAGAACTAGGCCCTAGCGCTGCGCCCACATCTGGCATATAAACAAATGCAGTGGAACAAGACCCGGCCTCCGTCCTGGCAGAGGCTGCCCCTTGTCTGCTTGCTGTGTCTGGTCCTCCTCCAGGCCGGCCTGTCCGCCACAGGCCACATCTGGCTTGGGGTCTCCCTGCATGCTGCCGTCTGCACCTCCAGACTGAGACCCTGTCTCGGGTGTTTCCGTCCCGGGCTCCCTCCCGCTGCAGCCCAGAGCAGGGTGCAGGCCCCATTTGCTCTCTGGCCCGAGAGACATCGTTCTCTCACACAAACGCGGTCCCTGGCCAGCGTGCCAGAGGGTGACGAGGGAGGAGACAGCTGCCGCCTTTGTAAGGGATCCGCTTTGGCAAGAAGTCGCGGGCAGAGCCGCAGCTGCACAGCCCTGGGTGTTCTGGAAGGCTTGGAAGCGCCTGCCCGCTCACTGAGTTCCTGTTTACATAAGGGGCTGAGAATATTTCCTAAGTCATTCCTTTTTTTTTTTTCCTTTTGGTTTTTTGAGACAAGGTCTTATTGTGCAGTTCAGGCTGTCCTTGAACTCACCATATAGTCCAGGCTGGCCTCAAACTCACAGCAATCCTCCTGCCTCAGCCTTCTCAGTGCTCAGATTACAGACGTGCACCACCACCCCTGGCTAAAGTCCCTAAACTACTCTTAACCCATGGGACGGAGGCCGGAGCCCCAGAGATGATTGCCCAGGAAGCTGCTCCTTTGAAACAAGATTTAGAAGTCACTGCACAGTTGACAGACGGCCAGGCACACACACACACACACACACACACACACACACACACACCATGGGACGCGTGCCACCAGTGTCCAGTTGAGGTGGACCTGGGAGAGGGGTCCCAGGGACCTTTTGTCCCTTTGTGTCCTTGCCGGGAACCAAGGGCCTCGTGCCTAAGGCCCACGAGATGGCATGGCCCTCTCTTTGTTGGGAGGATGGGGCTCTCACCCCGCGGAACTTGCAGCGTGGAACGGATTTTCCTGCATCTGGGCCGGTGCCGTTCTCAGCATTGATTTCCTGGCACCGCTTTCTGCTTTCAAGTACAAATTAGAAGTAAAATTTAGGAACCCGGCTCCATAGGTGGGGAGGGACAGCCCTGCTGAGGCCGGAGGGGCCAGGGCCTGGGCAGGGACAGGCAGAGTGTGCAGCCCAAAACAACGGTTGGGGCCCCTCCAGGGGGGTTGTGCCCTGGAGGGGCCCCAACCGTAGCGCCAGCGCGGGGTGCGGGGAACCAGCAGAGACCGGCTGCTCCAGGGAGAAGCTGGGCCCAGCACCAGACCTCACCAGCCATCGAGGTTGGCACCTCAGGGGGTGCGCCGCTCGGGGACAGCACGGAGCACAGTTGTCCCAGGGAGGAGAAGCTGGGGCCTGCAGGGCCCTGCATTGTCCTGGGAACCCGGCGTGAGCACCATCATCCTGAAAGGCGCCACCTAGAGGCGAAATGGAGTCGCTGTTGTGTGCGGGCAGGACGTGGACCGGAAACCTCAAAACCCCGGCGAGCGCAGAGTGACAGCGGCCTCGGGTCTGTGCGGTCTGCAATCCCAGCACCCCAGGGGGCTGTGGCAGGAGGGTTGTAAGTTTGAGACCAACCTGGGTCACGCATGAGACCGTGTCTCAAAATAAAAAATGGAAAAGCTGCCCTGAGGATCAGGTGAAGTCACACCCGTGCAATGCCCGGCTGTAAACGTTTTCTTTCCCTCCCCAGTTCCCACCTTACATGTTGGCTCTTCGTTTTTCCCACACTTGGCTAAAGGTGTCTTGATAAAAATGGAAAGATTTGATAAAAATTGCCAAAGAAGACATCAAACAATTGTTGCAGGGGTCATGATTAGAAATAGTTAAGAGGCCAGGCACACGAGTGTAATCCCAGCACTTCAGAGGCTGAGGCAAGAGAATTTCCAGGTTTAAGACCCCCTGGAATACATAGGGAGACCTTGTCGCAAAAAAAATAAATGAATAAAATTTTAAAAGGTTAAGAAGGGCATGGCCAGGAGTGGCGGCGGCCGTTCTCCTCTCAGTGTCACTGTGGTGCCTTGGCATCCCTGCAGGGCCCTGGGTTCTCAGTTACTTACTGGTCTTTCCTTTGCAGAAGAGCTGCTGGACAGCGTTCTTGAGTCTGACGATGAGGAGGAGGAAGACGACGAGGTAAGCCAGTGGCTCTGACGCTACACAGAAAACGCGTCCCCCGCGATTCTGAGTCCCTCGCTGCCGTGAGCGCTTGGTCAGAGCAGAGGTCCTACTCCTCTGTGGCCTCCTCAGTTCTGTGGGCGGCTCGGGCACAGCGGGGCAGTGGCTTTGTGCTGGCACTTGGGGTCTCGGTGGCGGCGTCCAGTGTCCAGCACCTGTCATGGTCGAGCGAGCCGGCCCGACTTCTGGGAGGTGGGCGCTGGGCTCCAGGAGGGAAGCGGTGAAGGCTCCTGTCCTCCCGGGCCTCGCGGGTCTCCGGGAGTCACCGTGTTCAGTTCTGACATGTGGAAGCACATGCCCGGGCCAGAAGGGACAGCGGAAGGACACAGGGTGGCAGGGCTGGTGACCGAGTCTGCTGATCGACTGCACCCTCAGACAGCAGCGGTGCCGCATCGCCCTCCTGCAGGATTTTTGGACACGGAAAGATGAGTGTTGTGTGTCGTTGCCAAGACCTGCTCAGCCAGTGGGGTCCTGAGAGCGGGCAACGAGGGATTAAGAAAAAACTAGACACATGGTAAAAGCTGGGACCGGGTGGGACCTGACCTCCGATGGAGAGGCCGTGACAGCCCAGTGTGACCTACGTCTTTATTTATCCACAGTAAAAAGGGGAGAAGTGGGAGATGGGGCCAAAAGTGCACGCTCTCGTGTTCTGCTGAGAACACTGAAAGGAGCATTCTCAGAGCTCTCTGTGCTGTAGTTTACAGGGAGGAACGCCAAGGCCGGACATGGGCTGGACCGGCCTTGCTCCAGTCTGACAACTTGCTCACGTGGTTCGCCTCTGGCTCTCCGTGTTCTCGGGTTGGCCTTGCTCCAGCCCCGAATGTGTGGGTGATCTCTGGCTCAGCCACAGCTCAGCCGCTCCTCACATGTTGCCAGTTCCATGCTGTGAAGGGGCACAGCCTGTCTCCCCCACCTGGCCCCCTGGCACATGCCAACGCCGGACACACAGGTCGTACTGAGATGCTCTGGGCCCCGGAGTCCCAGCTTTCCATGATTTATTTATTTAAGGTAGAATCTCACTATGTAGCCCAGGCTGGCCTCTAACTTGAGGTCCCCCTGCCTCAGCCTCTGAGTCCTGGGAGTACAGGCACGCATCACCACACTGGGCTCTTTGTGTTCTTTTGATATGGGTTTCCTTAGCTGTGACAAAGCCACCTCCCTGGTGCTCAGAGCAAAAAGGCTCGGAGGTGAATGTGTAGTGTCTCTGAGGTGGTGTGAAGGGTAGCGGCTTGGGCTGTGGTGGACGTGGGTGACAGGAGTTGCACCGTTTTCCCCTAAGGGTAGTAGAAAGGGCAGACACACTACCCCGCCCCATCCTCATTGGAACACACGTCCTGCCCTCCGTTTTGATTTTTTTTTTTTTTTTTTTTTTGGTTTTTTTTTTTTTTCCGGTACTGGGAACCAAACTCACGACCTTGCGCTTGCCAGGCAGGCACTTTGCCGCTGAGCTAAATCCCCAGCCTCTTGCCCTCCGATTTGGGGAGCAGTTAGTCCTGAAGTGACTGTCAGAAGATCCTTCTGTTTGGGGAGCAGTCACTCCAAACATGGATGAGGGAAGACATATTTTTCTTTGAACTATCATCTGTCAGTTTAACAAGTGGGTGAAAATGCCAGGCATGATGGCATACGCCTGTGATGCTAGCACTCTAGGAAGCTGAGGCAGGAGGATTGAAAGATCAAACCCAGCCTGGCAAGTTAGCAACTTAGCAAGACCCCGTCTCAAAGTAAAACGAAAATGTACAAGGGGTCAGGATGTAGCTCAGCGCGGCCAGTTTTTCTGCCAGAAGCGTCGGTCGGGGAGGACCTGCCTTCTTCAGCAGGTGCCCAATGCTGTTTCCTCCCTGGGCCACAGGTGGCGCCAGCAGACGCCCTGGCAAGCTCTCGGGGAGCTGGGTGGGACAAATTCGGTGGCACTTGGCCTTTGCCCTCCGGCTCAAGGCCACCCAGCCTGGTGGTAAAATCTGCCTCCGCACAAGGTCAGCAGACTTTTTCTGTGGTGGAGCCGGGAAGGCTCCGGGCCTGACCTGACATTTGTTCTCAGCTTCAGCCCTTCATTCTGCTCCCATAACACAGGGAACTGTTGAGGAACCTGTGTTCCCATGGCACTATTTGTGGACACTAAAACTTAGAATGTCATACAATTTATGTGTCATTAAACCTTTCTTCAGATATTTAAAAATATGAAAATCACTTGGGAGGCTGAGGCAGGAGGATTACTGCAAGTTCAAGGCCAGTCAGCGCTGCATAGCAAGACCCTGTCTCACAAAAACAGATAAATGAGCAAACACCATGAAAACCGTGGTCAGCCCAAGGCCATATTAAAACCGACCTGCAGGCAGTGGCCAGGCACCCTCAGGAGGGCACGCGGCACTGGGCCAAAGCCATTCTGAGTTACGGTTTGAGTGAATGATTTCATTATTTGGCTCGTAACTTTTTCCCATTGTGGCCAAAAGTTTCTGTATGCCTCACTTTTCCCCTCTGCCGCATCACCCTTTGGGATTTTCATTTCGCTTTGGGTTTTGCTTTATTTTTGCTGCTAATTCTTTTGTTTCTCCATTGCAAGGGAAACTCACTTGGCCCGAGAGCTAAATCCACTAGAAATTCACTAGCCCGCTGAGCTAAATCCCCAGCCCCACACAGCTTTTTCTTTTAAGAGGTTGGTATTTGAAAACATGGGTCATGAAAACTAGGATTTTCGGAAGACTCCAGAAGAGGGAGGGACAGGCGCCTAGGTGAAGGGAAATTTCTCAGAAGCATCTGTCCCCCGGCCCTGAGACCGCTCTGAAGGAGGCAGCAGAACTATTGTCAGGGGCTTCGAGCCAGCCTCATCTGGCTTAGCAGTGCAAAATGTTTTTAACTTAATATTTAGATCCAAAACAGATCATGAAATCACTGCTGTGAGTCGGCTGGTGGTGAGATGATGACCCGGCCCTGCGGGGTGGCCAGAGCCAGGGTAAATACTCCTGCCGTCCTCAGGCTTCCCACAGGACCACCATAATCCCGCCTTCTCTTTTTCTCTTAATTTCTAAAAGTATCATGACTCATCTAATGTGCTGAAAGGGTTATGCCTGCACACACACCCACTTCTCTATAAAAGTCATAGTGCTGGAAACCTATGTCCTGGTGTGTCGCCCTCATAACCTGAAGGCATGAAGGAAATCATAAAACTACCGGAACAGTAGTGAAAAACCCAGCATATACACACGCGGCCGAGAGCCGCTGTGGCACAGGCTGAGCGCACAGAGGGGCGTGGCCAGCTCCACCCCGCGTGTTGACACTGGTGGCCTCGGGAGGACACGGAAGCCGGGGTGACAGGCGGGAAAGACCCAGGGTACAGATTCCTCAGGCCAGGGAAGCGGGAGCTGGACGCTGATGTGGCCCAAAGGTCAGCTACTGTGCGTTTCTGTGCATTCACCAGGCAAAGGCCACGCTGGATTAAAGTGCAAAAGTGACTCTAAGAAGGACCGCAGCACACCAGCGGGCATGGGGCTACGGGGGCACTGGGTTTGGTTAAAGATGAGAGAGCGCTTACTCTCTCTTGGGTGTGATGTCACACATCTATAATCTCAGCACTCGGGAGGCTGAGGCAGGAAGATTGCCGGGACTTTGAGGCCAGCCTGGGCTACATAGCAAGTATGTCTCAAAAAGCAAACAAACAAAGATAGGAGAGACCTCAGCATATCAGATGCGGCTGAGAAGGCTGATGTGCAGGGCCAAAGCTGGGACCGTTGAGATAGGGAGAGGGGGACCCAGGAGGACAGGGGTTTTCATTCCTTTCTGAGTTGCTTCTTATGGTCTCTTGGCTCAGGCAGCCTTAGGGAAGTGAAATCATCATCAGGTAAGCCTGGAAATACACACGCGTGCGGGGTGCGTGGCCACAGCTGCCCTTTAAGGGCTGCCAGCCAGCTCCCCAGCACCCCAGCTCCCCAGAGCAAGTGCGTTCTAGGTCCTTTCACTGACAACTGCAGTGCGTCACCAAGGATGGCAGCAAGTGACGGGCACAGCAGCCTGGGGCCAGTGTCCTCGCCCCGGGAGCACAGGTTTCCTTGTCCCATGGTAAGGCGAGGCCCCACGTGTCTGGCTCCCAAGTGGCTGTAAGTGGCGAGGAAAGGCCTTCCTGTTCTCTTCCAGAAGACTGGTTTTAGGACAAATATTTCCCCCTTCTTAATAAAACAGGTTTCAGTGCCAGGTGAGGTCAGCCATGGCTGTGGACTTGCCCGGTCCACATAGGTGACAATCATTGATCCCCAGTTTCCTTCTGTACGGACTTTGCTAAGCCAAGAGTCGTTGGTTATTTATTGAGCAAATATTTAAGGGCTTTGGAATAACAGTGTCCTAGGAAATAACAAGGAAGGGATGTGAAGACCAAATCTGCACACATATTTGTGGTTTACAGGATCTCCAGGAGTGTCTGATCTTGAGCAGAGCGGGAGTGACAGAGTGACCATCCTGGGGACCAGCATCGCCTTCTGCCTGCGCTGCTCACGGCAGCCTGTCGGGGGCGCTGTGACGATTCCCTCTCACAGACCAGAATGCGGAGAGCGGCAGTCACTCGTTAGATTTACAAAGCTAGGGAAGAGGTGGGGAAGCGAGTCCCACCCGGTGCCCTGCCTCAGCAAAGCAGGCCCTTAGCCATGGCCCTGGGGACTTCCCCTCAGACACACCAGGGGTGAAGCAAAATATAGCAAATGGTTAATTTTCTAAAATTATAGTAAAAGCCACATTGCCATGAACCCCGCCTCAGAATGCTCCCCTTCTCTTCGGACACTCATCCCATCACCCTCCCCACCTTCTGCAGCAGCTTGGGAGTCCTCTTTCACCAGCGTCTTCAGTTGTGCTCTCTCAGCTGCCTCGATGCCCCGAGTTGATTCAAAATGTTGACCTTTCATGGTCATTTCTACTTAGGGGAAGAGCCATAGGCCACGCAGTACCAGAGCCGGTGAACTAGGTGGGTAAGGACACACTGTCACGTTTTTACAAGCCGCCTTTCTGTTGGGTGGCATTGGCAGCAGCATTCACCGCATTTTTGATCAAACCTCATAAAGACCCTCAGGAAAGAGGATTCCAGAACTGCTTCCACACGTACAAGAACATGGGATAAGCATGTTCGAAGCGAGGAGGAGGATTTTGACAGAGGTTCATAGTCATGTGTCTTTGACTGCAATAAATATTTTAAAAATTTAAGCACTCACGGTATATTTTGATCACCTCTGATACACAGCCACGAGATGTCTAGCAAATAATAAAAACAAATACACAATGACAGGTGCGGGAAGCAGATAGAGACAGGAAGTGCCGCAGAAGTTCCAAGCACACACGGGACCCTGGAAGAGGGCTCGGTGATGGGTGTGAGGGCGGCCGGAGGGCGGGACAGGGGTCTCCTGGGGACGCCAGAGCCCCCAGACTCAGGCTGACCACTTCCTGGGTGCATGTGCTCTCCCGCCTTTCTTACAAGGTGCGCACGGAGTGCTCGTGTGTATAGACACGTCTGTCTGTGTTCTGGTCAATATTTGTTTTGCAGAGTGAGAGAGTGCATAGATATAAACGCACGCGCCCTTGCACGCACACAACGCTGCCTTTTCCCCTCCTCGATATTCTTTGAAAACCCCTCTGAGTCACCCAGTAGAGCAAGCTGATCTTCCTAATGCTGAGATATAGAGCTGTCTGTGTTTTCCCTTCTTCCAGCAGTGCTGCAGTGAGCATCTGTATAAAGATGTCCTTATTTACTGGAGCTATTCCTTATATGGGCCTTTGCTGCTAGGTTGAAGTGTGTGGCTTTCTAATAAGCCTTCTGGATTGCTTTTTAAAAGATCTCTTCATAATTGAGATTTCATGAACAGAATATGAAGAGGACTTTTCTCCTGTCTATCAGCAATAGGTACAAGTATTCTTTTTTGTTCTTTTAGGGTTTTTTGAAACAGGTCCTCACTATGTAGTTTGGGCTAGCCTTGAACTTACTATGTAGCCCTGGCTGGCCTCAAACTCACAGCAATTCTCCTGCCTCAGCCTCCCAAATGCTGAGGCCACAGGCATATGCCACCATACCTGTCTTATTTTTATACTTTTTGCTGCAGATCTTTGTAAATAGTTTTAAAGACTTATTAGGTTTTCTTTTAGAGCATCTGGGCTTCCTTCCTGATTAAAGTTCTCCCAACCTTCAATCTTATATGTTGCCTCCTAGGTTTTCTTCTAAAGTTTTTATTGTTTCCTTTTTAATTTTAAGTATTGTATATTTTATATATAGGAAGAAAATATATAGGATTTATATAAGACTTGAAGTAACGTTTCAGATTTTTGGTTTCAGGATCTTTGTACACTCTTAACCCACTTATGTCAAAGATGGCAAATTTTTTAATTTTTGCATGAAATTTATAGATGTTATCTAGAAAAATTTAAGGAACAAGAATTTGAAGATAAAACGTGTTATTATTCCTCTGTTCTGGGTGTTGCAAAGCTGGAACACTAGGCGTGCAAGGGTACCATGTCCCTGCTGGCTGGAAGCTCCGGTGGCACAGAACGTGAGTTAGGAAGTGTTCCCTCCTCTTGTAGTTTTTGGAAGATTTTGTGAAGGATTGTTGATTCCGCTTTAATGCTTTGTAGAATTCACCAATGAAGCCATCTAGACCTGGACTTTTCTCTGGGGGAGGTCTTTGACTACCAGTGTGATCTGTGTATTTCTTATAGGTCTAGCTGTTTAGTTTTTAAAATTTCTTGTTCCTGGCATGGTGACACAGGCTTGTAATCTCAGCACATGGGAGCCTGAGGCAGGAGGATCACCGTGAGTCCAAGGCGAGCCTGGGCTAACCCTATCTCAAAACAAATCAAAACAAAACACAATGAAACAAAAATTGCTTTTGAGATAGTCTCTGTCATTTGTGTCTTGTTAGATTTTCTTCCATTTCACTGTCTAATATTTGTAAGTTCAGTAGTGATGTCCCATTTTCATTCCTGATTTTAATAATTTGAGGCTTCTCTTTCTCAGTCTGTCAAACTCAAGGTTTGTTGATTTTGCTCTCCTTTTTGTAGCCGGTATAGCTTAATTTGGATGGAAAGAGAAGCAGGCACCACTGCTGTGGGGCTCTGGGTAAGAGCCTGCGGACCCCAGCGAAGGGCGCTGCGCTAGGCCCCCAGTCCGCCTTTGGGTTCGTTGCAGCCCAGCAAGCACTTGGCTTCTCTCCGGAGCTTTTCCCTTCTCTGCAGCCTCGCTGTCTGCGCCGTGTCCCACACTGGTCCACGCTGCCGATCCGTGGCGCCCGTCTCCTCTGATCCCCATCCATTTCTGCCACCGGTCCCGTTTCTGGGCTCAGAGCCTCTAGTTTTGTTTATTTGTTTTGCAGTACCAGGGATAGAGCCCAGCGCCTTCACCCTGAGTCACATCCCCGGCTCTTTTCTTTCTTATTTTGAGACAGGCTGTCACTAAATCGGCCAGGGTAGGCTTAAATTTAGCATTACCCTGCCTCTGCTTCCCACCATGTTAGGATTACAGGCATGCACCACCATGGCCAGCGATTAAAGTGATCTGCTCTGCCCACACTACTCTGGATAAAAATCCCATGTAGATTTACAGGACATTCTGAGCCCACACGACCCAATCTGCCATAGGAGATTTTCAGGACCACCTGAGCGAGGCTTTGTTTGGGCCGGCCCGGGGCTGCAGCACCAGGCATCACACTAGCCATCAGAGACTGGTACCCAGGAGTACACAGGACACAGCGGAGGGCCGAGTGGGCTGAGGTTGGTCCAAATCCAAGGATGCCGATTGGTCGAAATTGTTCCAAATTCAAGCCTTCAGCTTGGTACAAAATAAAGCCCTCTGCGGTCAGGGTAGACATCTCTGGATCCCAGCCCCTGGACTGCAGGCTGTGGTCACCAGGCAAAGCAGGCCTGCTCAGGTTTTGTTTTCATTTTTTTTGTCGTTTGGAGACAGGGTTTTCACTATGCAGTTCAGGCTGACCTGGAACTCGCAGCTATCCTCTTGCCTCAGCTTCCCCAGTGCTGGGATCACAGGCGTGCAGTACCACCCCGGCCCTCAGGCCCTCTCTGGCTGTCAGTGGGGAGAAAAGAGAAGGCATAATTGATCTCATTTTCACAAAACCAATTTTTAAGTTTAGTAATTTTTCTCTGCTGCTTATTTTTTTCTTCTTTAGTTTTGTTTCGGGATGCTGAAGGTTGAACCAGGCCTTTGCACTGAGCTACACCCCTAGCCCTTTTTTTGTTTGTTTTACATTTTTGTTATTTTGAGACAGAGTCTTACCCCATCTCTGCCTCAGCCTCCCAAAGTTCTAGCATTACAGGTATGTGCCACCATACCGGCTTACTGCTTTTGAATTTATTTATTTATCTCTAATCTTTCTTACTTCCTTCTGCTAGTTTCAGATTTGCTATGTTCCTCTTTTTCTGATTCCTTACGGTGTAAAGTCAGGTTGTTAATTTGAGACCTTTTCCCATTTATGTGGACATTGGTAGCTGTCTGTTTCTCTCTGACAACCGCTTTTATCACAGCCCGACATCTTGGTAGCCCGTGTGTTCATTCTCACTGGTTGCCAAGTATTTTCTAATTCTCTTCGTGATTTTTTTCTTGGACCTGGGGTTATTTCAGACGGTTTTTCACAAAGCCTCTGGGAAGAGGGGTGCCAGTTACCAAGCAAGTTCTCAAGATAAAAATAAAGGTGGACCCTGTGCACCCTCCCCAGTGGCACTAAGAAATCGCCAGAAAGGTCAGGCAGACAGCTCCGGGGGGCCGCACTGCCAAGGAGCTCAAAACCTGTTGACTTTCACGGACGCAAGCTGGGGGGGTGGGGGGTGGGGACAGGAAGAGGACAGGTTTAAATGCCATGTCGTTATGGACAAGTGGCCACTGAATAAACACTCCAAAAGCTGGGTGTGGGGAATAAACACTTCTCCAGGCCGGCGTAGTGGCGCAAGCCTATCATCTCAGCTGTCTGGGATGCTGAGGCAGGAGGATTACAAATTCAAGCCCAGTCTGAGGAATTTAGACCCTGCCTCAAAACAAATTTTAAAAGGGGCAAGGATGTAGCTCAGTACGAAGGCCCTAGGTTCAACCCTTAGTACCACATAAAAACAAAACAAAACCCCTCAGATTGCTGCAAGCCTTAGTTAACTTCCAGAGAAGCTTGAAAGTGAAGCAAGTTGATCTTTGACAGTGTTTGCTAGGGTTCTCACGGCTCTTCGCCAGAGAGTTGCAGAAGTTCTTACTTCAGAGCTCCTGCTGGCAGCCTTCCACTCTCACAGTGTCAGCAGCACTTTTACCCAGGCTTGACATTTGGAAAATACCAATTTACCGAATTTTATACTTTTCCCAGGTGTTGACACACCTCATTACACAACATGCAAAGAGATTGCATTTGTTAATGTCACCACCAGTCTCATCAGGAAAGTCCTTAGCGATTGGGAAGCTATCAGACTAACAGTGGAAGTTAGGAGATTTTCAAAATTCCAGACTTTAGTATTGCCAACAAATACTATCAATTGCTTCCTTGACATGATAGGCTCACTCACTACTTTTTAAAAAACCGTGTGTCACGTGCCCAGGTCTGAATAAATACCCAGAGTGTGTCATTCTTTTTTTTTTTTTAGACAAGTTCTCCTTATGTAGTTCAGGCTGGCCTCAAACTCAGGGTGATCCTCCTGCCTCAGCCTCCCAGTGCTGGGATTTCTTTTTTTTGCTTTTTTTTTTTTTTT